>NC_054840.1:1837626-2138792 GCF_018345385.1 Vulpes lagopus
GGAGAAGGCAAATCTATGATGGTAAAAGGCGGGAAAACTTAGGAACAAGGAGAAGATAGTGATATAAGGGGGACATAAGAGGAGCCTCGAGGGGGTTGCCGTTGTTCTGCTTCATAATTTGAGTGGTCGCTCCCCAGGTGTGTCCAGTTTGGAACAGGTTCAGAGTGATGCAGCTATGAGCTGAGCACCTTTCTGTAGGTTTCTTATACCTCACTGAAAACTTAAAAATGAGTCAAAATCATGAAATCGGTAGATATTCCAAATGGTTATTTTCTCTCTTAAATAAAAAAAAAAAAATTCATGGCCCAACATTATTTTATGAAATGAATCTTAAACCAGTGAGTGAGGAATCACCGGGTCAGCACTAGTTGGTGATCTGCCCCATAGACCCCTGCTCCATAGTTCCCTAAAGGAAAGTACTTTTGCAATAACCAACCTGTTGTTGTTGTTTTTTTTTTTTTTTTTGCTGTAGTTGTTGTTTCTGGTTTTTTTTTTTTTTTTTGCCTAGAATGACTTTCTTGTTGCTGCTCCCCTTTGCCTATAAAAGTTCATTTTGTATAGTCCTTAGGGATCCTTTTTATTTGCTAAATTGGATGCTTCCTGATTCAAGAATCATTAAATAAAACCAATTAGATCTTTAACATTTACTCAGCTGAATTTTTTAACAGTAGTGATAAAGTTCCCCTTTCCTGTCACACACACACAAAAGTCAAATAAAAAAAAGAGTAGACATGTATCTTATTGTATTATTAGATGATTTCTGGTCTTTTTGATCCATCATTTCTTCAGAAAGTCTTCAAAGCTGCTACACAAGCGGATCTACTGTTCGGGTGATGCTAATAAAATGGCTTAATTCGTGATGACACATGAAAAAAAACGTTGAGCTTTGTGTACTGATAAATTGATTTGTATTTTTTTATAATGTGCATATTATTTATAGCATTTTTTTAAGAAACAAGAAATTATTCCTAGTTAAATAGAGCAAATACATGTCATTTTTCCTGAAAGTTAAATTTTCTGTGTTCATGTTTTATGGCCAAGTAGCAGCTGAGAAAACAATTAAGGTTGTAGAAGACTGACCACCTGTAGAGAAATTTATAACATTTGTACTTATTAGCTACAAAAAGAGAAAAAGGTAATAAATCTGTTACCTGTTTGTCAGAGTCCAAGGAAAGAAGTGCCTTCATTAGCCTATTTGTCAGGCAGGCGTGAAATGAGGCAGAAAACACTAATATAGAACAATTAGGAGCAATCCAGAATATGAAGTTTTGACGGGGACTTAGGTGGCCTCTAACTATACGAAGGTTTGACAGCAACTTCTGACAAAATAAAAAAGGAAAGTAGGGGAAATTATGAAAGTGGTAATGTAAAAAATGACGATTATAATCTGCAGTTCAGCTTGGCCTTTGAGATGCTCCATTTTGCATGGTTTAAATTTAGAAAGTCATTCAAGCACGGTTAACTGCCTCTGTCACGTTGGAGAGCCAACAGGTTTGTTCAATGCTTGGTGCACTTTGGGCTTCAGAAGTGAAACAGCGAATTTAGATTTTAGAACTGGTCTGATAGGCAGGAGTCATAAATGCTTCCAAGTATTAAAACACCAGACAATAAAAATCTAACAACATGACCAGGTAAATATTATCAAGGGATGCAAGTTAGAAGTACTTAGCATTAGCAGTTTGTAAAGAGAGAGAGAAAAACAAAAATTACGGTTTTAGATTCAGACCTTTACACAAAGTATTATATTAAATATATATAGTATTAGTATTTTTTTTTAAAATATCCATTCAATTTAAGTCAAACTGTTGGAATTATCATGTCGTTGGCTATTTTTTCCATTACTTGACCCTTGACCGGAAGTCACATGCTCAGTTGTGTTGGTTGGCAGCACAGCGATTTATATATTTGCCTGTGTCAAGGACGCCTTAATGAGGATGCCTAATGTACATTAAATACACTTAATGTACTCAGAAAAATCCCAAGTGGTGGTAATACGGGGATTTCCGAAATTAGTTTTAGGAACATGTGAGCTGAATAGAGACCACTTTCCATTACCTGTGATAATGAGGATTTGGTATAATATAAAAATAAAATTCATGTTGTAGTCTACGATTTCAGCCTCTTTACTAAAACATTTTTACTACAGACACCAGCAAGTGACAGATGTGGTTGACTTATCTTCTTCCTCTTTCGACTCTCTAATGAGCAATTAAATAGCCTGAAGCAGAACAATCAAAAGGTCTGGAGAATCCACACACCAGGTAATCAGTTTTTGAAAAATTGGGAGTTAATAGTACTTAGCTCTGTTGTTCGTCAAGGATTCCCCAAGCATCCTCCTCAGAATGACTCTGAAAAAAGGGGACACCTAATAATAGCGTAGTTTTCAGTATTGGTATCATCAGCCCAGCCTATAATTTGCCTGAAGCTTTTCAACTACTGTTCTAAATGAAGGTGTGAGGAAGGCACGCAGTTGTGTGCGGTGCTGTTTGAGAGGGAGGACCTGGTGAAGTTCCGATGTCCTAAGCCCACTTACCTGCCAAGTGCTGCAGCTCCAGGTGCATGGCTATGAACGGGTCTTTCTTCGGGTAGCAATCCTCTTTAGTTTCGCTCCTTCCTCTCACTCCTCCTTCTTTCTCTTCTTCCATCCCTTCCACTTTTCCTTCCCTCTCTCCTTTCCTCAACACACATTCATTGAGCACTTGCTACGGATTATACACTGCTGCTTTGGGGCTTACGAGGTTGAGTGAAGACAAAAATTGTGGCCTAGTACCGAGTAAGTACCTTCTGAGATGGAAATAGAAGTGTGTGGTCGCAAAGTAGTAGGGCTAGTTCAGAGACAGATGTTTGGGATATTTGGAGGAGAATCTGGGAAATGCAAATTGGGGGTGGGGCTGGAAGATCGTTCCAAGGCAAAGAAGAGCAAGAACAAGAGCAGAGTCTTGAGAAATTGCAGAGCCTCTGAGAGAGGCAACAGACTGATGTCTGGGGTGGAAAGTGCAAAATAAGAGTGTGGTAAAGAATGAGGTGGGATAATGAGGTGAGAGGCTCGTAATTCATGTTAATGAAATTCGGATTTTCTTATAGATTTCAGAGACTCCCTGAAGGTTTGTAAGCAGGCTAAGAATATGACTTAAGTGGGGTAAGAATCTTTGCATTTTAGAGGCGCACTGACAGTGTTGTGGAGACCATAGCCAAGACGAGAATGATGGCTGGAGTATTGTTCAGTTAACAAAGAAATATGTATCCAAGGAAAATCAGGACAAGTAAAAAAAGAGGGAAAAATCTGGGTTCTTCTCAAAGCTCAGGGCTTTCTAAGCCTTCCTCTAAGACTTCTAGTTGAAGACTTTGTAAACTAGAAGCAGTTGTAGGTAATTTATTTTTATTTTATTTTTATTTCTTTTTAGAGAGAGAGAGAAAGAGAATTCAAGCTAAACTTAATATCTGAGAAAAAGATAGCAGAATCCACCATGGCTCATCATGATGTAGACTCTGTGGTCCAATGCTCTAGATCTAGATCCGCTGAGGCAGGAGTATCCCCTAAAGATTGGCACGTTCTTCACAAGAAAAAAAAAAGCATGAAATCTATTTGTTAGAAATCTAATTATTCATAAATAAAATAATATTTTATTATTTTTTAAAAATTAATTATTTTAGAGCAGTTTTAGAAATGCAAAACCACATGTGAGGATAGTATAGGAAGTTTATTAACGGAAGTCCATACTTCATTCAGATTTCCTCAAATGTTCTTTTCCTGTCCCAAGATCCTCCCTACGGTACCCCACTGCATGTAGTTGTCAGGAATCTTTAGCCCACCCGGGCTATGATGGTTATTCAGAATTCCCTTCATTTTATTTTGATGACCTTGGAAGTTTGAGGGATAGCATTGGTAATGTCTTTTGTAGAATGCCCCACGGTTGGGATTTCTCTGCCATTTTTCTGATAAATATTGACATTGTTAGACCAAGGATATATGTTTTCCTGAGGAAACCACAGCTGTAAAGTGTCATTCCCATCATATTTCATCGATATGGCTTATCGTTGTTGATGTTAACCTTGGTCACCTGGCTTGCAGTACCGTCTTGTAGGGTTTTCTACGGTAAAGTAACTTACATACTCTACCGCATGGTTTGCTGTGCCACTTTCTTTGGGAGAAAGCTACTGTGTGCAACAGCCCACAGTTAAAGGGTAAGGAATTACGTTCCACCTCCTTGAGGATGGAGTATCTATATATACAACACTTGAAACTCTTCTGCACAGGAGATTGTTTTATTGGTTTATATCAGTATGAACTCATGGATAGTATTTTATATTTGGGGTGATAATTTAATACTACTTTGTTATTATTTTTTGCTCAAGCTGTTCCACCTTTGGCTCTTGGGAACGCTTTCAGTTGGTTCCTATATCCCTTTGACATTCCCCTCTCACCCCGTTGTTGTGCTTTTGTTTCTTTGTGCACTTTCTCACTTTCTGGCACTGCAAGCTGCTTTAGACTCATCTTGTGTAATTTTTGCCCTAATCCTAGAAACAGCCATTTCTCTAAGGAGCCTCGGTTTCTTTTCTTCGAGGATGAAATTAGAAACCAAGATTTGAGCGATAGGTCTGTTCTTTGCTGTTGGGATCTTCCTGCTCCTAGGCCCTTTAAGTTAACAGAACAAGGAGATCGATGCATGTAGACTAATATTAGCCACATGTCTAGAAATATTTCTGTATGTAACCATCCTTATATTTAGCTAAACATTAGTTTATGCTGATGTCCCCGACTCTGATTCATTACCATATGGGTCATTCCAGCCTCTTCCCCTTGCTCATCTGTAAACTCCCACCTCATGATCCACCAGGCTCTCACCATCCACCGTTTACATAAATGTACAAGCTCAGTATAATTGTCTAGTCATTTTGGAACTGTCAACCTGTATCACCGTAGGAAGTAACTTTACCAACTTGAGTACAACGCTACCCACAATTCCCTTTGGCTTTATTCTTACTAACATTATATAGGTCAGTACTTTACTCCCCCACTCTCTTCAGTGAGGTTGGTTCCATCTTGTGGTCCCTGTCTTCCTAAATGAATTTTTAAAAGCTTTGCATACATTAAGGTTGACTCTTTGTGGTGTAAAGCTCTGTGGGTTTGGACAAATGCTTAATGTCTTATATTGAACATTATAGTATCATACACGTAATTATGCCACTCTAGGAAAAACTGTGTACTTCATCTATTCAAATCACCCTGCCGCCACCAAACACCTGGCAGAAATTGATGTGTTTACTGTCTCTAGAGTTTTGCTTTTTCCTGAATGTCCTAAAATTTAAATCATATGGTATATGGGGTTTTTAATACCAACTTGTCTCACTTAGCAATATGAGCTGAAGATTTACCTATGTCTTTTTATGAATTGATAGCTCATTTCTTTTTATTGCTGAGTAATTTTACATTTTATGGATACACTACAGTTTTTCCATTCACCTATTAAAGGACATCTTGGTTGCTTTCAGTTTTTGGTGATTTTTAATAGACCTGCTGTTATCTTTCACTTGTAGATTTTTGTGTGGACATAAGATTTCAAATCAGTTGGGTAAATTACTGAGCCATGTGGTTGCTAGCTCATATGGTAAGACTATATTGAGGTTGTTTTTTTTTTTTTTAAAGATTTTATTTATTTATCCATGAGATTTCCAGAGAGAGAGGAAGAGACACAGGCAGAGGGAGAAGCAGGCTCCATGCAGGGAACCCGACGTGGGACTCGATCTTGGGACCCCGGGGTCATGCCCTGGGCTGAAGGCAGATGCTCAACCACTGAGCCACCCCGGGCATCCCTATCTTGAGTTTTATTAGAAATTACCAAACCATTTTCCAAAGCAGCTACAACATTTTGCATTTCTACCAGCAATGAATTAGAGTTCCGATTACTCTTCATCCTTGCTAGAGCAATTGGGACTATCAATCATCAGATTTTAGTCACTCTAGTAGTTTTATAATAATATCTCATTTTATTTTAACTTACTGTGCTCAAGTGAAAAGTTAGGCTATGCTTATTTACTATATGTGTATCTTCTTTGGTTGGGTCTTTATTCAGATCTTTTGCCTATTTTTAAAAATTGGGTTGTTTTCTTTTTTTCCTCCAACTTTTTATTTAAATTTCAATTAGTTAAACTGTAATATTAATTTCAGATGTAGAATTTTTGATTTGTCACTTACATACAGCATGTGGTGCTCATCATAGATGGCCTCCTTACTACCCATCACCTGTTTAACTCATTACCCACCCCACCCCCACCTCCCTTCTGGTAACCATCAGTTTGCTCTGTATAAGTAAGAGTCTGTTTCCTGATTTGCCCTTCTCTCTGTTTCTTTTGTTGTTTGTTTTTTTATTGTTAAGAATTCTTTGTAGATTTTATTTATTTTTTATTTTATTTATTTATTTTTTATTTTTATTTATTTGTTTTGAGATTTATTTATTTATCATAGAGAGAGAGAGAGAGGCAGAGACACAGGAGGAGGGAGAAGTAGGCTCCATGCCGGGAGCCCGACGTGGGACTCGATCCCGGGACTCCAGGATCGCGCCCTGGGCCAAAGGCAGGCACCAAACCACTGAGCCACCCAGGGATAAGCCTTATACCATAGATAAGTTTTGGAAATAATTTCTCCAAGTCAGTGGCTTCTTTCATTCTCTTGACAATGCCTTTCACAGAGATGTTTTTGATTTTAATAAACTCCAAATTACCAGTATTTCCTTCCATGGATCATGCTAATGGCGTTTTATTTAATATATCATTACCAAAGTCAAGGTAGGTCATGTAGTTTTTTTTCTGTTATGTTTTATTCAATGAATTTTATAGCTTTGAATTTTACATTACGGTGTGTGATCCATTTTGGGTTAATTTTTGTGAAAGGTATAAGGTCTGTGTCTGGATTTATTTCTGTACATGAATATTCAGTTGTTCCACCACCATTTCTTTTTTTCTTTTCTTTTCTTTTTTTTTTAAGACGACCCTTTCTCTGTTGAATTGTTTTACTCCTTTGTAAAAAATCAGCTGACTATATTTGTGTGGGCCTATTTCTGGGCTCTCTATTCTGCTCCATTGAACTATGTGTCTGTTCTTTTGCTAATATCACACTGTCTTGATTACCTTAGCCTTTGTAAACCTTGGAATTTGATGTGTGAGTTGTCTGGGCTTGTTTTTCTTCATGATTGCATTGGCTATTCAAGGTATTTTGCTTTTCTAAATAAACTTTAGGATCAATTTGTTGGTTTCCACAAAATGGACTGCTGGGTTTTCTTTGGGAGGCGGAGGTTACCAATTATCTATTTTTTTTAAATTCCGGTATAACTAACATATAGTGTTATATTAGTTTCAGATGTACAGTAGTAATTCAACAGTTTTATATATTACTTGCTGGGTTTTTGATTGGGATTGCACTGAAATGTATAGATCAAGTTGGGATGGATTGACATCTTTATAATATTGGCTCTTCTAATCCATAAACATGGAATATCTTTCCACTATTTATATCTTCTTGAATTGTTTTCAGTAGCATTTTGTAGTTTTGCACATATAGTTCTTATAATATTTTGTTAGATTTACACCTAACTTTATCTTTTTTTGGTGTTATTGTAAATGATCATTTTTTTAAATTTCAAATTTCAAATTCCAAATATCCATTGCTGATTGTGGTTAGACAAAATAATGTCTCCCCAAAGAAACCCTAATCTCAGATCTGTGAATATTTAACCTTGTACTACAAAATAGACTTTGAAGATGTGATTAAGAATCTTGAGATGGGGAGATTTTCCTAGATTATGTGGATGGGTCCAATGTAATCATTAGGATCCTTTGACTCATGTGTTATTTAGGAATATGTTGCTTAATCTCTGTGCATTTAGGGATTTTCTAGCTATTTATTTGTTGCTTCCAACTTAATTCCACTGTGGTTTGAGAAAAGACATTGTATGGTTTCTTTTCCTTTAAATTTGTTATGTTTTATGGCCCGGAATGTGGTTTATCTTGGTGAATGTTCCATTTGAGTTTGAGAGGAATGTGTATTCTGGTGTTGTTCGGCGAAATAGTCTATAGATGTTCATAATATACAGTTGATTGATGGTGTTGTTGAATTCAGCTATGTCCTTACTGATTTTCTGCCTGCTGGATCTGTTTCTGATAGAGAGAGGAGTGTTGACGTCTCTAACTATGATAGTGGCTTTATCTATTTCTCCTTGAAGTTCTATCAGTTTTGCCACATGTAGTTTGATGCTCTATTGTTAGGTGTAAACATGGTAAGGATTGTTATGTCTTCTTACAGAATTAACCCTTTTATCATTATATAATGCCCCTCTTATCCTTAATAAATTTCCTTGCTTGTTTGAAAAGAAGCAAAGAAGTTTGTTTTGTCTGAAACAAATATACCTACTCTTGTTTTCCTTTCATTGGTATTAGCATGGTATATGTTTCTCCATCCATCCATTTATTTTATTTTTATTTTTTTAAGATTTCATTTATTTATGAGAGAGAGAGAGAAAGGCAGAGACAGGCAGAGAGAGACACAAGCTCCATGCCAGGAGCCCGACGTGGGACTCGATCCCGGGACCCCAGGATCACACCCTGGGCCAAGGCAGATGCTTAAGCACTGAGCCACCCAGGCATCCCTCCATCCATTTATTTTAATCATATATATGTGGTTCCATATTTAAAGTGAGTTTCTTGCAGATAATATATAGTTGAGTCTTGTTTCCTTTTTTTTTTTTTTTTGAGTCTTGTTTTCTGATCTACTCTGATGATCTATGTCTTTTAACTGCTCTAACTAGAAATCTCTGTCCAAGAATTCCAAACTAAAGTGTTCTTTGGGTGAAGGTGAAGAGCATTTCAAACCAGAATTTCAGGATTTTTGTACCAATAAATCAGGGGTTAAGATCCAGGGGTTCTGTGAATTTGGGGGAAGGGTACACAAATATATATTTATTTTTACTAATTGCAAACTGAAATTTAGCAGTTTTTTCAATTATAAACATAAGCAACAAACTACAACAAAACTGGCAGTCCCTGGGGCATTGTTAGCAGTGAACTCATACATTTGTTTCTAAGATCTTATTTATTTATTATTTATGAGAGATGGCGGGGAGGGGAGAGGCAGAGACCCAGGCAGAGGGAGAAGCAGGCTCCTCAAGGGGAGCCTGAAGTAGGACTCAATCCTGGGACTCCAGGACCATGCCCTGAGCTGAAGGCAGATGCTCAACTGCTGAGCCACCCAGGTGTCCCGAACTCATATATATTTTTATATCACATTTGCAGTTTTTGCCATTAATCACAATATCATTTTTGTTCAACATTGAAAAGTTCACTAGTTGGTAGACTTACCACTTGGTCTTACTATTTATTGCACCAGTGAAGAAGCACATATGTAACTATATCACAAATTGGTTTTGAAATGATTTTTTACTAACCATATTTAGATATAATTGGTTTCCTTTTTGATTTTATCTATTTTTATCTTATAAAATTATTCTGAGGAGGTATGGCAGGCAGAAAAATGACCTCAAAGATGTCCACATCCTAATACTTAATGAATTTGTTATATAACTTGACAAAAGGGACTTTGTAGATATGTTAAGGTTAAGGACATTTAAGTCAGGAGATTATTCCAGATTGTTCAAATAGTTTTCATTTAATCATTAAGTTCCTGAACGTGGAAGAGAAAGGAAGAATATTGGCTCAGAGACATGAGACATGAGGACTGGAACTACAGTTACTGGCATTGAAAATGGAGGAAAGCAACCGTAAGTCAAAGAATATAGTGGGAAAGACTCCTAGCTACAGACAACAGGAAAATGGGGATCTTTATCACACAACTGCAAAGAACTGAATATAGGCCTGTAATCTAAACAAGTAGGAAACAAATTATCTCCTAGAACCTTCAGAAATGGATGCAGCCTGCCCACATTTTGATTTTAGTCTGGTAAGACACATATTGGACTTGTGACCTACAGAATTGTAATAAAATACGTATTGGTTCAAGTCAGTTAAATTATTTACAGCAGCATTAGGAAACTAATACGGAAGGGATCCCCATGCTCCGTCAACATTCCAGCGGTGTTCCTTATACAAAAACAGGTTAAAAACTATTCTGGAGTTTAACTCAATACCACAGTCCTAAAATCTTTGAAAAGGTAAAAATTAGGCCATGAAATAACTGATGGGCATTAAGACCTCTCAGGTGTTGGTGCTGCAAGTGATTCCATCTACACTAAGAAAGGTAAAACGACTGTACTAACCTCCCTTCTCCTTTCCAGTTTGGTTCCTTTGTTTTCAAACTGCAGGTCCATGGCTGATTATGACAATTTAGCTTTTCTCTTAGATATTATGCTGTATATGTAAACTCAGGCATCTAATCTAAGAATAGCTTTTAAAGAATTGATTGCCCCAAGCAATCAAATTGAATATAAACTTATATCATTGAAGAATGCATACGAGTGGGAAGATTGTGCCAGCAAAATCTAATGAGGAAAATGATGTATTAGAAATACAGAAGAGTAATGGCTTGTTCTGAGTATGCTTCTCAGGTTGGAATAAATTACATTTTGTTATAATCTCAATATCCCTTGGAAAGAGTAACTATGAAAATGTATATTGATTCTAAAGCAGCATTACTGTGTATTCTTTATGAGAACGCATTTTTTAAAGCAATAATCAGAAGACCATGAAACTCTTTAAAGACCCATTAGAATTAGGGAGGGGTAGAGATCTAAATTATAAGGCTGCTGGAATATTGCAGTATTCCTACCAGACAGTAGAAAGTCCGTAGGCAGTTATGTGAGGAGACTATTCTAGAATTTTTCTTTAAATATACTTTTTAATTAGCCTGACTTTAGCACCTTTCTTTCTTATAGTTGGCCAAAATTTCCTATATCTTTTATTCCTCGCTTTTTGTTCCCAAGATTGCTCAACTTAGCTCTTAAAAGAAAACAATATTTGGGGGTGACTGGGTGATGGGCACTGAGGGGGGCATTTGATGGAATGAGCCCTGGATGTTATTCTATAAGTTGGCAAATTGAACACCAATAAAAAAATAAATAAAAAAAAGAAAACAATACTGTCTTTCTATGAATTTTTCCTGAAATTGGCACGTTTAGGTGAGAGAGGATGGATGGCATGCCGTTAAAAGTGACAGCTTGTTGTCTTTCAATCAGCTCTCCTCTCAAGGTAAAATTCCACTCATTCTACATAACCCGGGTAAGGACCTACTTCCTTGAGACATGGTACTGCGTCACCCCTCTGTAGTTTGCTTCTGTCTCTGAAAATCTCCCAAGAGTTTGGCATCTGTTGTTGTTAACTTGGGTCTCAAGCACTGATTCACTCAGCCATCATTCATTCAGCATGGTTTGAATATCTGCCATGTGCCAGTCCAGGTGCAGGCTCTGCAGATACGATGGTGAATGGGACCCTGATTACAGCCTCAATGTAACAGGGAAACGTGTGTGAAAATAGATAATTACGGTACACTATGGGAGCATTGTTGTAGAGCTTGGAAGTTTCTATTACGTATTGACAATGAGAGAATTACACTGTTGTGTTCTTTCTTTAGCTATTATTTAAGCCCCTATACGTGTTGTCTCCCCGTATTTATTGCACTGATGTACACATAATGCCTATTCTTAATTAAGTCTTCTTGATAAAACCTTGTTTCTCTTCCTCCATCTTCTCTTATTCTTGTAGCTCCTCACTGTGCACAGGGAGATGGCATTTCTTCTTGGTTAGTCCAGTACTATTATTCTGAGTCCGTAGAGGGTGGTGGTTAACAGTACAGATTCCGGAGTCACATTACCTGCATTGAATCTTGACCTGGTCCCTGGATAGCCTTTGAACACCAGGTGAAACATTCAGCCCCACATTTCCTCATCTGCAAAATGGGGGTGCTAAGAGCCCTCACCCTCACGAGACAACGTGTGAAGTGGCTGGCACACAATCAGTACCACGTGGACCACGGCGTTATGGGTTGACCACGGGACAGAGGCCGGCCTCCAGCTGATAATATAAGGACTAAGAGAAAAGCTATGAATAATTGGTTGGTTTTCATTTTTCATTGCCCACGCCTGTCAGGGGCCCCTGCAGCATAGAGAGGGGCTCCTTAGTACAGATCAAAGTGGAAGGTCGTGGAAGGATGAGCTTCAGATCTGTAATACATGGGAGCCTGGGGGCAGGGTCTGAGCTGCCAGGGAGTGTGCCTCTCGCTCATCCCAGAAGAATCCCTGGGCTTTGACTTTACAAGAGAACAGGTAACGGTTTCTACTATCTGGAAAGGTCAATCGATCTAAGCGGTAGAATTGAGATTTGGTTTATGGACTTGAAAGCCTGGTTTTTTTGTTTTTCTTTTTTAACTTTATAGCCAGAGAGTGTTCCCGATGGGACGAGGATCCAGTCAGCACACAGAATAGGGACGACACAGTAAATACGTGGTCAACTGGTCTTAGCAAGAATTGGTAAGAGAGGACTTGTGAACATGGAGCATGGGGTGTCCTGTGTTATCTAGGGCGGCGAGGGTGGGGGAACAAGGATTATATGTCTTGCCACATGCTTAGTCATACCACAAGCATTGTTAGTGTGAAATAGTTTGTAAGATGCTTGACAGTTGGTGAAACCCTGCTTAATACTCTTATTTATTTATTTATTTATTTATTTATTTATTTATTTATCTTAAAGATTTTATTTGTCTATGAGAGACACACACAGAGAGGCAGAGACATAGGCAGAGACAGAAGCAGGCTCCCTGCGGGGAGCCCGATGGGGGACTCGATCCCAGGACCCGGGATATGACCTGAGCTGAAGGCAGATTCCCAAATGCTGAGCCCCCCAGGTGCCCCTAATATTCACCTTTAAATCACACTGTGCTGGTATCGCACATTTACGCTGTGGGAGTATCATATGGGTTTGCTTTTTCCTCTTGGTGTTGTGGCATCATGTTGTCTTAAATTCAAGTATGATATTAGGGTTTTAAAACTAGCATACCATTTAGTTTGACACTTAGGAAACTCCATTGTTAGGGCTCACACACCGATGTCAAGATAAGGCACGATTTTGCACAATTCCCTTCCTACCCTGGTCTTGGCCCAAGGACGTTCACTGGTGGCAGGGCCTTGTTCTTAATCTCACCGTCCTGTGTTCCCACGGCCTAGACTCTGAGGACTGGGGGAGGGGTGGACTCCTGTGTATCCCCAATCTAGGGAAAATCAGGCAGCCAAGGTTCTGAGTGTGATAAAAATTATGTAATAATTTGTAAAACTTAGAGATGGAATATATAGTTCTGCAATTAGAGATGTGATGGGGCTTTAGTTTACCTACATTAATCCCTTGGAGGGACTTAAACTGAATGCAGGTTTGTTATTTTTCCATATGGCTCTTTGTATGTCTTTTTAACAAGCGCAGCAACGGCTTTAGAAATCCTCCTTCTAGCGATGTCTATTGTTTTCTATTTGGGAAACATTCTTAGTCTCCGAGTGGTGCTTGCAGCACCCCATCACATCTCCCCACCTTATACCCTGCCCTCCACTCTGACTTAAAAAGAAATAAAGAGAAAGCACACCTGTGTGCATCTGAAGCTTTGTCAAGACTCTTTGGTACAACAGAGCGTTTGTAAATGTTACGGGACGCTGTACACATAGACCAAAGGGGGCATTTGTCAAATCGGGAGAGCACTATTCCACGGAGACTCCCGTTTCCAGCTCTCTGCTGTGAGTTGCCTTGAGAATAATTATGAGCAAGCGCTGCTTGGATGTGATGGTGGTCTGGCCAGGGGAAGAAGATTCTGGGCATAAATAGCAGCTAAATAGCATAAGAATCAGCTATCTGTTTAAATAATGCTCGTAAATGTCTTTAGGCAGCCTGACTAAATTCTGGGATTTTATTTTATTCAGGCTGCTATTTCTTTGTATCACCAAACTTGTGGAAAAGCTTTTGGATTTTATTTAAAAACAAACAACAACAACAAAAATCCTGTTTCTCATCCCTCCCAACCAAAACCTCTATCTATCTATCTATCTATCTATCTATCTATCATCTATCTATCATCTATCTATAATCTATCTATCTATAATTTATTTTTTGATTTTTGTTTAATTTTTATTGTGTCTGGCTCTTTTAACATTTGTTAAATGATTAGTTTTCTTTCATTATTTGTTAGTCATAAATGAATCTGGAGTCTTTTACATGTTTATACGTATTATGTAAGTGTAGATAACTACATTAGGTGTGTTTCAAAGACAAATCTCGTGTTTTTTAATCCAAATGACTCTTAGCCATATGGTTTTGGCAGCACTTTGAATTCTAATCTCAATTTCCCATTTGCTAGTTGAAACCTTCTGCAAGATAAATAAGCAAGTAAACAAACAAGAAGAGAGACGGAAAACTTCTTTTTGTGTGATCCCAGGTTGATATATGGTAGGAAAGGGCAAGTGTTCACACATATTTGCCCAAATTAGAAAGAAATTGTTGCATGCTGTTGTTTTTGACTGAAAATACAGAATTACTGTCTTTCCCTTTCAGAGGAGAGGACTGGAGTGACACGTTTTATTTGCAGATAGGAGCTCCCCATGATCACATGCTTTGTGGACCGAGTTTGCCAGATTTCAGGGGCACTTGGTTGCAGTTGTGCCTTCGCTGTCCATGGTCCTTGAGTCTCCGCCCTCTTCCTTGACTGTGGAGAATTGTGGAGCAGTTTTCCTCCTACTTCTTAGGCCTTTTCTGTCTTCTTGGATGGCTTGTCCACTTCTGTTCACATTCTTATTTTATGTTTTTCTTCAGGGTTCACTCTCAGGGGCTTCCCTTTCCAATATGCCATCAATTTTGAATGTTCCCTGTTTTTATGGCTTCAGAGCTCAACTTTATGTCTCCTGCCCTGACATCTCTCTTGAGCTCCAGGTCTATATTTTCACATACCTGGTGGAATTTCTACCTCAGACCCAACCTGACACTGAGCTCATGGTTTTTCCTGTTCCATCCTTTGATGTTTTTGTACCAAGTCGTTATCACATGTACTCAGGCTCTAGAGAGCTTTGTTAAGTTTTCTGTGATTTCTTGACTTGTGCTAGATTTCTAGAAAATGATTGAAATGAGAAGAAAATCTTATTAAATTTTTTTTTCCTGGCTAAATTTGAGTTCAAGGGTTTCTTTTGTTTTTCAAAATTCACTGTTTAAATTTTAATTACTTTTATGAAGAACTGCCAATTACTTCAAAATACACACTTTTAAAATGCCTGAAAGTATCCTGAAGGTCACTTAGTGTAATTATTCACTACATAGATTTAGAATTAGAAGCAGATGGGAGTGAGCTGGGTTTCCAAGCCTTTATGCTTCTACTAAATATAATGAAAAAAGTATGGTTGTTAGCTACAAAGTCTTCATCTCTCTAGGTATGTTCATCTCCATTTCTTTATTCATAACATTTCAAATCTTTAGACTGACAACAGTAACATCTGGAAATTATATGCTTTATATTTAAAAGTCCATGTTTAAAAGTCTGATCTTAGTTTTATCTGATACAAGGGTTTATGTCATCCAGGGACCTGGTTCATGTGTCTTTGGGCCTCTTCATACTTTGTTTCCTGTGGGTAGAGTCACTATCTCAGACCTGTCATGTGGCCAGTCTCAAATAATTAGCCAGGTTCAATTTTTATAATGATCAAGCCAAGAATAATGACATGATAATGGGAATTTAGCAGCAACATAAATTATATCTTAGATTTCACAAATCACGTTAGGAACACATTAAAGAAAGAAATGCTATTCCACTTTTGGAATGGCTTTATTATGTGACAAAAAAAGAATGGGAAGGAATGTGGGCTCTGTAACTTCTACAAGGAAGGGAAATGCACTTGGATATGGGTATAACTTTGGTGAGGCAAAATCTCTGTTAGTAAACTAATAAAATTTGATTCATTTCTTGAGACAAACATCTCTAAATAGAGCTATACGATAATAAGTACCTACTCGCTTTATGCCTATAGTTCCTCATAGTCCTCTGAAACCAGCCTGGGGTCACGAGTTGCAGCTAATATAATTATTATTTTTCCACCGCAGGCAAGGTATAGTTCCTTCAGGACTTTTGAAATGCCCTTTCTGACTCCTTTCAGGGAGGTAAGGTGATTATCAAATTCATGTCCATCGGAACTGTCTTCTTTTATTAGATCACACAACACTTTCTCTGGCTCAACTTGTCTTAACCTTCACTTATCTTAAGGGAAAGGAGTTATAAAGACCACAGTGGAGATTTTTCACTTGGTTTGAGGACTTGGTTTATTGGTAAAAGGATGAATGTTGAAAGAGAATATAATCATGACTCACACAGATATAGAATGAATACATGTCAAACATTTTATCATTAATCATCATTAATTAATGAAGGAACCAAAAAAGATATTAAAACTAATGGGTACGAAGGAGTCTAAAGGGCCACTAATATATAAGCTCATCAGAAAGGCTGATTTGAATTCACTGAATAGAAGCAAAGCTGACGTCAACAGTGGAGAGGGAATTCCACTGAACCTCCACTGGACAGAATTTATCTGTGTTCCTAACACCAGTAATTTTTTGGATTACTGTGTTTTCTGCCAGTTATTGTATATCTCTCAGAATTATAAAATATCTAAAGACAATGGGAGGTACAAACTCCATAAAATTTATCCTTGAGTGTGTTCTGAACAATGTAGTTTCCATTGAAAACACCCTTTAAACTCTTGGTCCACTTCCTCAGCCTTTCACCGTTTTTCCTTATGGAGTGCTTGCTTCTTTTGACATTAAACCTTTTAATGGTTTTTGAGGAGGTAATTTACCAATTTCTGTTGCCAAATGATTTTCATGATCTCTGCTTCATCCCACCCTTCCTTTTCCCCAACTTCAGCTTAGGCAACTCGGTCATAAACGTGTACTGGAGAAGATCGTATCTTAAAATTGGAAAATGATCCTGAAGAGCTTCTGAAACTGATCACAGTTGGCTCATTCGGTGAAGCTGTCTGTGAAAGGAATAAGAATGGAATGGGAGGAGGGGAGTTTTAGATATTTTAGAATGCGTTTTAAGGAAAATGAATCTGAGGGTTTTTTTCTTAGCATGTTTGTTATTTTTTTTATAGTAGTTACTACAATTATCCTAAATTACAGCAGGAGATTTATCAATTACATATTGTGAAACATTAACATGATTTGAAGGCTGCGTGATCCAAACTTCTAAACAGTTTATTTTAAGAGAGAGGGGGAGAGAGAGAGAGAGAGAGAGAGAGAGAGAGAGAGAATGCAAGCAGGAGTGAGGGAGGGGGGCAGAGGGAGAGAGAGAGAGTCCTAAGCAGGCTCCATACCCAATGTGGAGCCCGATGCAGAGCTCAATCTCAAGACACTGAGATCATGACCTGAGTGGAAATCAAGAGTCAGATGCTTAACCAACTAAATCACCTAGGCGCCCCTAAACTCAGGACTTCACTAATGAGTTAAATCTTTTATCCACTAGATCATAAACTTTGTAAGGGTAGCAACTCTTTGTAAGGTAGCTTTGTTCACTGTTGTCTCCCCAAAGCTTTGCAAGGTGTCTGAGGCATAGTATATACGTAACATATATTTATCCAATGAAATTTTAAGAATAATTTCTTGTGCTAGGTGCTGGGGATTAAAAATAAGTTACAGTGTAATTCTTATTTTCATGCTCTTTTCCCCAAAAGAATTGTCTTCAGTGACAAATTTCAGGCAATACAGCAGAGTGACGGGAGGATAGTTTGAGTTGGTCCCCAAATCACACCATAGGCACAAATCTCTACCACTTTGGACACGGTTAATATTTTTGTGAGAGCTGCTCATGCAACATGCTTGATGTCACCAAGAGGTGGCTGAGGTATATAACATTCCTTGGCTTTGGTAGCTTTTGTTTCTCGGGATTTCCCAGCAACACTTTACCACATTTCTGAGTCTATTCAGTAGCTCTTTCTTTCTAATAGCAGCCTGAGAAAACCACCACACCAGAAATTATTATGTGCTGCAATCCAGGCTAAGTGCTATGTAATTGTTATAACATTCAATTCTTACACCCATCCTACGGAGTAGGTGATAGGTTAAGGATCGTGACGGCAGTAATACAGCCAGTGGATGGCGGAGTTAGGTCAGGACTTGAGATCTACCTGAATTCAAAAGCTGTAACTTTTGCCACTGATTTGTGTAGGCGCCATATCAAGAACTGACGTAATGAGAATAGGGCGGAGTTGGTGTTGAGTGTGTGTGTGTATGTGTGTGGGTGGGTGTATGTGTGTGTGCACACAGCAGGGTAAGATTTCCCCATATAATTGCAAAATCAAGAAAAATGTGCACTATTCATTTGTGCCCAGCTTTAGACTTCTCACCATCCAGGATTCTGTTCAATGAAGAATTGTATAGTGACTCTGACAATTGAATCAATACTTCTATTAACTGTAACATGCAATTTGAAGGTTCAGGAGGTGATTGGATTATGTTTTGTAGAATTTTTATCCTCTGTCGGTGGAGTCTGTGCTGCCGTGGAGGTTCCAAGGAGTTTTTGAAACGTGTCTTTACCGCAGAGAGGTCATTTAGTCTTTCATATGATGGCACTTTGGCCCTTTCACCCACCACTGGCCCGCAGAGTTCAGAAATAGGTGCCATGTGCCCATGATCAATCCTTCAAACATTTGTATTTGCAGGACGGCTTGGCATTTTTCTTGTCCTCACCTTTCAAAATTTCCAATACCCTTAACATTTGATTTTTTTTTTCTCAGAATGTTCTCCTGAAATGTCTACATTTCTACTTTCTTTAGTTTTGCTTCCAATTTTGAACTCAGTGTGGTTTTCTGAAGTCATTTCCCTCCTTCTAATTAACCTGATTCTATTACACACACATTCCCTATTCTTAGCTTCATTGTATCATCTACATAAATTACTAAAGTTATTTCAGCTTTATCTCAGACCTCCTTTAACACCTACTCTTCAGAGTTCTTGGTTTCTTGCCATTATCCCTGATTAGTCTCACATCTCTTTTCTCTAGTAATGACCTGGCACGAAAATAATTTTTTTTAATGTTACTTTCACTTAATTTAATTCTTTTCATCAAGGGGCCAATTTGCTCAGATCACAATGCCACTCTGAATTCTTTTGATTGTCTCTTTCTAATATCCCACTAATATGAACCAAAAATAAAAGAAAAAAATCGAGTGTGTCAGAAATGAGAATAAATGCTATAAAGATTTATATATTTATTTAATTTAAAAATATACTTCATCCAGTTTTATTGGTCTAAGTTCCAAAAGATAAATTTTGGGTAAAACAATAATTGCACAGATAGCATATTGCAGCAAAATAGATATTTTCAAGAGTTTAATTTTCAATTTTTATTTGATGTTTGATTAATAAAATATTTTATGTATTTTTTTTACTGTAACTTTTCATTGAAATATTTGTAAGAGTAGTGTAGTATCATTAACTCTCATGTAGCCATCACTCAGTTTCAATCATTTTGAACTCATGACCAATCAGTCTTGTTCTATCTATACTCCCAACCACTTACTTCTTCCCTCTGGAGTGTTTTGAAACAAATTCCAGACATATATCATTTTATATGAATATTTTAATATGTATTCCTAAAGCTCTCCTCTGGAAAAAAAAAGCAGTGTAATGCCATAACCAGTTTTGAACTCTAAAGGACAGATAGTACACTCAACTGTAACCAGCTATGTTCTCATTTCTACTCTCTCATCCCAATTCAAAGCAACACTTCTAATTTTTCTATTGCAAATCCAAGACCAATGCTACTAAAGGCAAGAAGAAACAACATAATTTATCATTAGCTGTGTCCTAAATAAATAAATACATATACATATGCAATATATATATGATTATATATGTAATATATATAACCCTTACATAACCTATGTGTTATCATTAAGATATGTGCTATTATTTACAATTTTTTATAAATAAGGAAATGAAATTCATGATGTTAAGAAAGACTCTATGTCAGTCATTTAGTAAGTGACAGAGTGGAGAAACAAACTCAAATTCAGCCTTTTTGCTAGGCTATGATACTTCACAACTTAGAAATTGGTTTCAATGCAAACTTTGTAAGTTAATTGTGGCTATGATCATACAATAACTGCTTGATAACTGCTTCTTGGATAGATATTCCTAGTTCTGGCTCTCCTGTCACCCAATGCACTGCCTGGGTTCCTCTTCCCTCTGCCACTCAATCTCTATTCTAACCTGACCCACTGGAACCTCCACCGTCTTCATGACCTCTACATCTGGCAGGGGCTGAGCTGTGGCTTACTCAACAGAATCCTACCCTTAAATTTCATTTTGTTGACTCTTTCACCTTGACTGACTTGGCCAAAAGTTTCACATTCACTTTATTAAGAGCTGTGTGGAAATTTTACTTATCAAAGTAGAATGGACATACTCTGGGGAGGGATATTTACATGAGGGAAAAATTGTATCTTCTTAGCTTGGGGATTTTTAGTTGGTTTCCATTTCAGTGAGAATGTAGGGAATTGGCAGATGGAAGGGAGAAAACAGAAAACTCAGATTTCACTGGGCGAAAGTAATGGTTTTATCATTCATTTATCTACATCTCTTTATAAGATTTTATAGCTTTATTTTTTGTTTATATATTTTATGGAGGAATTGAAGATGTTTGCAATAAGTATATAAATAAAATAAATGTTAGTGCAGAAATAAAAAAGACAAGTCCAGAGAAAACATAAAAGTAGAAAGTCAAGTCAAGAGAAAAAGAACACACATATGCAACTAATAAGGATTTATCAGGTTATTGTAAATTATGTTTAACTCTCAGTTTCCTTGAAATTGGAAAGATATAGTCAGTGACACAGTTTTTGTTATCAGAGAAGATGCTTGTCATTTGCTTAGGGTAAGTCATGCTTCTCCCAGCAATAAATTAAAAAGATATGTTTTTCACTTAGTTTTTTATGTAGGGAGAGCTGAGTGATTTGGTGGATAGTGTCCAAAACAATATTTTAATAAAAATAAGGAGGACAAAATAAAATAGCTATTTCCTTTATCTCTAAGATGAATGTTGGCCTCATGAGATTACAAAGGAACCAAATGAAGTTCATTTAGTGGACTGTTAAGGCAATAGTTGAAATTTGTGTTGCTTGATGTAAGCATAGAAATTAAAATTATGCAAAGATAATAAAACATTTTATCTTCTTCAAAGAAATATCACTTCATTTAACCAAACTTTCAAGGACATGGAAAATCACTCTGTTTAACCAAACTTTCCAGGATATACTTAGTTTGGGATTGCTGTATTGTCTAATGAGGACTTGGAATGCTTGTATTTGGTGTCGTTGGTTGAGGGTGCGTGTACTTACTTGAACAAGCTGATCAGCACTCGGTATGGGGATTACTTAGTGCTGGGCCTTGCGGATTTGCTATGTCCTCCTGGACTGGAGGCCTCTGCTGCAAACCTGTTACACCAGATCCTCAGGCCAAGAAGCATGTGAGTTTGATCCCCCTCTTCTTATTTATTGGGGCGGACTTAGTAGAGCAGTGCCGTATGTCTTGCCCCTGGCATTGTTCAATCCAGATGTCAATGCAGATAGGAAGAATAACCCAGAGCCCTGGAACAAACTGGGTCCCAATGACCGTACAAGTTCTACTCAGTGAGTGTAGATTACAGCAAACTGAAGAAAGAAGGTCCAGACTTCTAAATGAAAAGTCTCATTATAAAGCTGCTTAGAATGAAGGTCTTCCAGAAGCCACCCACACAATTTTCACCTATCCAGGAAATATTTCCCCTCTAAATGCACGGAATCATGTGTATGTTGGGGTTTACGCTGATTAATAAATTTCTGAACTTGAGGGGGAAAAAAGAACGATGATAAGCAAGATGGTATTCTTTAGATAAAACTACAGAATCTAGCTAGATGTCCAAAAAGTTGGGTTTTTTGTTTGTTTGTTTTTTGTTTTTGGGAGGAGGGTGAGGACAATCTGGACACAGACACAGTAAGGTGCTAACAATGGTTACTGTTGGTAAGAGGGAGTTGGAGGCTGTTGTCTACTGTTTGAATTTTCTACATTGCTATACAGATAGGTGGTGGAATTGTGTTCCCTTCTACTTCTTTGTTTTTACATAGTTAAAAACTGAGTAAATGCTAAAATGAATGAATCAAGAAATTAAATTAAACTAGATTAGATTAAACAATGAAGATATTCAAGACACTTACTTGGATGGAGAAACTTCTGATTGTCGATAGCCCATGTGCTGCATAGTCCCCTACCTAGGGGAGAAAAATCAAAACTAGAACAGAGCACGTCTAAAGCCATTTTATCCTGGAAAGGGTGGCCTAAATGTGAACTATAAACACATTTTAAAGGGATCGTCTCTCAAAAAAGTTCATTTTAGTTTACCACACTGATTACATGTTTACTAGGCACTGGGACGCAAGAGAAAATATTATATAGTCCATTTTAAGATGTCCTGCAGGGCTTTCATCAATCTTTCAGAGTGTGAGAATGGCCTCCATTCGTGCCCTAGAGCGTATCACCTACAGGCTGTCAAGCCCTGAGACCTCAAACAGCTTCCTGCAAGCCTCGGACTCAGCGGCCACATGCCCTAATCCGAGCTGAAGGCGGTCTTGTTCCATAATGCTGTCTCTTATTACAGTTTTCTCCTGCACTGCTCCCTTTGCTCTGTACTTTCCACAGAGTCTGGAAACTCTGAACATTGCTTTTTACCTCTTGCCTTAAGTGAGTTAATTCCTCCAATATTAGGGCTCTCCCTTCTGTCCTGTCCATGGAGAGACCAATCTTACTTTTTGATCAGCTTCCCCCTCAGAGGTCTCAGGCTCCCTCTTCCTTTGAACTTATAGGCAATGATTTTTTTTTCTTTCTTGGAAAAAATATACATTTATAATGGTTCTGTTAATTATTGTTTTTAATAAGCTATGAAAATATTTGTTTGTACTATTCCCTGAATGACATATTTCACATTCTGGCAAAGAATGAAATAGATGTTTTCAAAGTTCCTGCAAGAATTTTCTATCCCTAAATTGGTCTAGTTGGCCATTTGATGTGGGACCTGGCCAATGAACCCATGCAAATGAAGTAGGGAGTTGGGACTCTCCTCACTGTACTCGACAACTTATGCCCCTGGGAAAGGAAAGGGCTAGAACAGTCCTGAAAGCTGAGGGAACTCATCCTCAGTGTCACACTCCATAGGGTGTTGGGTGAGAGAAATATTTGGATCTGCTCAGACAGTTGGAAAGAAAAAAAAAAAGGAAAAAAAATTAACAAGCAAAGTGCTAAAATCAAGGCGACTAATGTGAGAAAGTAACAAAGGGATGCATCGGTTGTAAATACATTTAGCTTCAAATAATAGAAAATCTTCCTAAAAGACCTACATCAATGGGTATTTATTCTTCCTATAAAACCAAACATCCAAAGGTGGATTGTTTTGGTGTGGGTTCAGCTGTTCAAGTTATTATCAGAGACCAGGATGCTTTCTCCTCTTCTGCTCTGCCATCTGATTCTACTGATCCCTCTTCGTGTACCTGCTAGCCTCTTGACCACAGGATGGCTGCTCGTGTGCCAGGTATTATGTCCATCTTGACAAGAGAAGAAGAGCAGCCAATGACATCTAGCCCCTCTCACTAGGAAAGCAAACATTTATCAAGTTTCTCAAGGAAACTTTTCTTTATGCCTCATATGTTCCAGCTGCACCATGTGGGCACCTTTACATGTAATAGAAGCTGGAGCTCAGGGAGTGCTCATTGTCTCCCCTGGGTCTGGACACATAACCACGTTAAAGAGAGATCGAGTGTCAAGTGCCAACCAAGGGATGGGGGCAGGGGGTGAAATTAGGGGCAGGCAACCATGAAGGTTGGCACAATAACCGACTGGTCTCTAGGCCTCTTCGAGTCCTATAATGTCTACCTACACTGCTTATTTTAAAACATTCTAAACTAAGTTCAGACTAGAGCATGGAGTCACCATTGGTTTTTTGTTTTGTTTTGTTTTATATGTGCCTAAGATTATTAGACAATGACAGTTTTAGAAATGTGCAGAAAACAAATTCTTTATTCAGATAAACTCTCTTGTTGAACTGTGGGGTTCCTTGTCCAGGGAACTGTGGAGGAAGTTGATGTGAGGCATGAGATAGCATATTTTTTCCTGTTTTTGGCACTACCCAATCCCAATGCTTATCTCCTCTTGTTGTGGGAGTGTGGTGGGAAAAGTAACTGACTCATATGTTGTCCATTATAACTATAATTTTTGTTTTAATGTATGTGAGTTAATTTTTCTGTTTTTATCTCCTATTCTAAAGGAAAATCTGCAACCTTGGATTCCTCACCTTATGCAAACATAAAAGAAGCTAATTTAGTTAAAAGTTGTGTTTTTGGAGATCAAGGATAAAAAGGGTTGTGTAGAAAGGCAAGTCCTACACAGATAATTTAAAACTCTTAATAACATGGAACATCTAAGGTTAAAACATAAAATTCCCCTTTAAAGTTTTTGATTGAAAGATGAATGGGTACTAGTCCCAGAATAAAAGAATAAATCTGTGTGAAAGTCTAAAAAGTTGAAATCCTTACCATTTCCAAGATGAATTCTCTCTAATGGATGAAAATGCTGTTATGAATCTTATTCTTAGTATCAGTATATTTTTTAAGGAAACCTGCCAACACCAGAGGAAATGCCCTTTTATTTGCTGGGATTTAATGAATGAATCGAGAGTTTTTGAAGGCAGTGAGGTATACATTTAGAACTCTAAGAGATTAAATTCAGTGAAGAGAGAAATGTGTTTACTATCTAGGTTTTTCAAAATCACTTCCATAAGTTGGAGCTTACGTGGCATCCTCTTTCAAAATCTAGAAGATAATCTAGAAGATCATCATACCTGTCCTTATTTGAAGCATTGAGATGTGTGGGAATTTCCACGAAATATCTTAAGCAGTAAGCACATATATATTTTCCTGACTTAAAAAAGATATAGAAAATTTTCAGAACATTACATAGGTTTTGAAGTTGAATAAATTATGTCTTATGATAAAAGGACCTTGTGTAGTTTCCATGTGTCAGAAACACTTTTTCAAGGCCAACTGAGTGTTTCTAAGTTGGGAAGCGGATTTGCTAATGTTTACTGTGCTTTGCTGTGCACACCATTTCTCCTCTACCCAAGTGAAAAACTCCTGCCCTGTGAGGCTCGTGCCTGTGGTTGTGCTCTATCATCTCCACATCATCGTCATCCATGAACACCCAGTTGCTGTTTGTTAAAGTCTTAAGCACTAGCCTCCCAGTTATCGTTGCCATTCCATGTCCTGTTGCCATTCTGGCTCCACCTAACTGGTCATTCAGTCCTGGAATATCAATCACTTTTTAAAAAAATATTTATTTATTTATTTGAGAGAGAGAGAAGGAGGGAGGGACAGAGGAAGAGGGAGAGAATCTCAAGCAGACTCCCCGCTGAGTGTGGAGCCCAACACAGGGCTCAATCCCACAGCTCTCAGATCATGACCTGAGCCAAAATCAAGAGTCAACTGCTCAACTGACTGAGCCAGCCAGGTGCCTCATGGTACATCAGTAACTTTTATTGCTGCTTTCTTTCTGTCAGTGTTGGGGCTATTTTCAATCCATATGTACTTTATAACTCATTTGGGCTTGTGGGGCTCCTCTAATTCTGGAGTCTTCACTCCTTGGCATCTGTGGCACTTCCTACTTTTCCTCCTGTCCTCTAAATGGTTCTTATTAGTCTCTTTTTAAAGCCCCCCATTCTCAATACTTCCCTTGACTTTTGTTCCTTAGGACATCTCATTCTACGTGTCTTCCTAGCACCTCCCATGTCTGACATGGCAACATCTAGATACTCATGAAGACAAAATCTACAGCTCCAGTTCAGAACTCATTCTTGACACCGAGGCCTGTATAAAACTTTGTACTGGATCTGTCAGTACTGGACCTCTCTGAGAGAGGTCTCAAACTCAGTATGTTCCACACGTGCTTCCAGTTGTCTTTCATAGCACATTGCCCCATTGGCCGTTCCACTGCCCTGGAGAGTTTAATTTTCTATTTTTTTTTTCCTATCTCAGTATTGACATCTGGTTGCTCAAGTTATAAACCCAGAAGTTTAGTTTGCTTTTTCCTTTCCTCCTCATTTATTCTATACAAAATCAATTAATTCCTGTTGATTCTCCCTTCTAAATATCTCCACAATCTTTCTCAGATGTGCTTATTTCCCCCCATCCTTCTTGCTATTACCTATTAATAGAGGACTATTTCTTTTTCTTTTTCTAAGATTATTTATTTGAGAGAGAGTGGGAGCATAAGTGGGAAGGGCAGAGAGAGAGAGGGTGGGAGAATCCCAAGCAGATTCCTAGCTGACTGCAGAGCCCGATGCAGGGCTCTATCCCACAACACTGAGATCAGGACCTGAGCTGAAATCAAGAATTGGATGCTCAACCAACATACCACCTAGGTGCCCCTTTGGTGGACTATTTCTTAATAAGGCCACCGCAGTAGGTCTTGCTGCCCCCAGCCTCCATCTCATCTCAGCCTCTCTACCCCCAAAAGGCAATATAATAATATTATGTTACTCTCTTTCAATTGTGTCCCATTTTTCTTAGCCTAAATTCCTAATTGCTTAATTCATTCCGACATATACCTTCATGACCTGGCCTCTGCCTACTGGCCTTATTTCTGTTTTTTTGCTTTCTTTGGAAGTTTGAAGACACCACCCATGTTATTCTTTGTAAAATTTGTGTGTGTGTGTGTGTGTGTGTGTGTATATATATATAAAACAAGCATGGAGAGGGAATTCCTACAGATATTTACTTGACCCCAGACTTGAGCTGTTGGATTCCCAGCAGTGCTGCCTATTAACTTATTCATTGTGTTCATTCTTCCTGAGTGCCCACCGTATTCTAAGCACTTTTCTGAGTGATGAGAAAGCAATGGTGAGCAAGATGGAAAAGGACCTTGGACAACACAGTATAAAGAATGTAAGAGACAAATGAGCAAGCTGTTACTGAGACAAGTGCTATCTGTACAAGTGCTGTAACCTGGGGAGTACAGGAGGACAGGGAGTGGTTGGAGATCATATCTATATCTATTTATCTATCTACCTAATAACATTTTAGTAAAGTGTTGTAAGGGAAATGGGATGGAGTGTAACTATATGGGGCAAAAGTGTTCAGGGAAGGCCTTTGTGAGGAGCCAACATTTAAGCTGAGATTGAACAGAGGGGAGGAACACATAGTAAATGAGAATTCTTCGGAACCCTGTCCTTTCCCTTCCCTCACATGTGAATTTAGACAGTAATAGTAACTGTCACGTAGGAGGGCTTTAGGCTTGAATCAGATCAACCATACAAAGTATATCTCCCACCATCTGGTTGATAGTAAGCACTAAACAAATATTTGTTGGTGACATTATTAAGAATAAAAGTAGAACAAGTTGTTCTTTTTGGAAAGGAGACTTTAGTTACACCTATTTTGCTCTACGTACTGACACAAATTTACTTATATGCTGTCAAATCAATTCAAACAAATTATTATGCGGCACATCCTATGTGTAAGGCAGTGGGCTGGATGGTGTGGAAGGCTAAAGAAATATTTAGAAACTAAGAACTCTTTCTAGTCTACATTTTACTTCTGTTACTTAATACTGCATTGTCTCACTATCTATTTTAGAAGCTACCCCCCCAAGTGTCGGCCTGAACCCCCCCCCTCCCCCACAGTTCACACACTCTCACACACATCCCTCTCTTTATATTTTCCCTCAGTTTGGCTACTTGGAGATTCAGTGTATGTGACTTTTCTTGGGTGATGACCTTATAAATCATTTGAATCACAGTTGGTATTTCTGAACATTTGAAATGCTCTCGGCAAGAAAGCCTTCACATTTCTGAAAGAAAGGCTGTCACAAATACTGAACTTTATTGGAAAAAGAGCCAGATGCTAATGGAAAATATAAATGTTATCCAAGAAAAGTTTTGCATTTGTATATTAAGAATAGTTTTTGTACCTAATAGCTACATGTGGCTACATTTCTTTTCTTGGCGTAGGTGTCCACTTCCAAGGAAATGATGACTGAAATGTTAGAAATGCAAAATTAATTAACACCTTGTATAGTTCATTTGGCTCCTGTGGATTCAGTAATGGCTTTATTTGTATATAACTATGTCTGTTGCTTATTTTTGACAAGTTGGGACAAAATATCTGCTCTACACAATTTCTGGGTTTCTGATGCTGCTGAGAATAACTGCAAGGATAAGAGGTAGTGAAAGGAGAATGAGAGACTATAAAATGTTATTGTGAGGGATTATGCTTTTATTTGCACTGATTATGTGTCAGTCCTGGATTTTTATTAAAAGTGATATTTTAAGGCTAATGGCTTCTTTTGTAAAACAAAGTTAAAGAACATGACTTATTTTAATCAGTTTTTCAAAACATAAAGATTGCACCTTGAAAGATGTTTTTATGATCTGATTGCTAAAGACAGTGTCCTTCAATAATGTAAGAGTGATCTAAATATGACAGCAGAAAAAGGGCCATGAAAGCTTACCTTCACTGTGTTATCTATTATTCAGTTGTTCTTTTGTGCTCATTTCACTTGCCACTTTCTCTGGAGACAAAACAGTGCCTAAACTATCCCAAACAGGAGGAACTGTTCTTTAAACCTAAGTTTTGCCTGATAAAACACTGTTTATTACGTGTACATAAGAAAATAAAAAAAAAATTTAGTATGTAGTTGTAGGGCAGATTGCAAAACAAATTTCATCAAGTTTATAGCTTGGTGATTCTACATTAAAAGTTATTTCTCCAATATGACAATGACCTCTTCCAATATGGGTACATGCATATAAATGTATGTATGTGTGCAGACAAATATATATGTTAATGTAGTATATTTATATATGTTTAAGTCTTGTAAAGCCTTATTGATTATTTGTAGGATTTCTAAATTGCTTTTTTAAGTGGCATCGATGTTAGATTTCCCATTATGAGTTGGAAATATTTGAGAAACTGATCGGTCCATGAAGTATCAGAATTTAATATTGTGAAATTTGAGGTGAATTATTGTGGGTAATTGACCTTGGAAATGCAATGTATTAAACTTGGTGATAGATCATTTAATAATGAGAACATTATTAAAACACAGGAGAACAACTAGTGTTTATTTATTAATTCAACATTTATGTAGCACCTGTCAAGTACCAAATACTGGGCGAGGTTCTGGAGTAGCAAACTGCAGTTGCCCTGGTTTTCAGCTGTCTTTCATGTAGCCATATCCCCTCTTTCCCTTGATGTCAGCATCCTCCCTCTCTGCATCAGCTCCCCCTTCACCTTTTGGTCCTGGGGGAATGGTCATGAAGGCAATGTCCTCTGAGCCCACAGTGATAGGGATCTGACTTAGGTTAAGGCAATCATTATATTCGGCATAGTGACAAATTCACAGATGAGGCTGTGACTCAGGGGGATTAATCTGTGGATGTTTGGGAAGGAAGGTTTGCTTTCCTTCAGAGTTGCTAACGTGAGATCACAGAGTGTATTGGTTTCTCACTAGTTTCCTGTTAGGGTTAGATTTCTATCTCTTATAGTCAAAAGTCCAGATTAATAAAATTGTGGATGTAGCCATAGATAAAATATGCAGCCATAATAAAAATTAGCCCTTAAGTAATTCCACCTGATTTGACAGACTTTTTTTTTAAATTTTTATTTATTTATGATAGTCACACACGGGGGGAGAGAGAGAGGCAGAGACACAGGCAGAGGGAGAAGCAGGCTCCATGCACTGGGAGCCTGATGTGGGATTTGATCCCGGGTCTCCAGGATCGCACCCTAGGCCAAAGGCAGGCGCCAAACCACTGCGCCACCCAGGGATCCCTGATTTGACAGATTTATAAAGCCATGTTTCCAGTACAATACGAAAAGCACTGTTTGTGGTATGTACACAGTGTAGTGGAACCAGACAAGAGGAAGAAACATGTCTTAAGGGAGTGTGTGAAGGCTTCAGAGAATGGTATTTGAACTAGGTGTTGAATTTTGTGTGGACAGTCAGCAAGGCAAATGAGAGGAGAGGGCTTACGAAAATCAAAGAGATAGCATGGAAGAGCATAGAAATCAGAAAATACAAGGTGTGTTCGGAGATTGTAAGACGTTCATAAACCATGAAGAGAAGTGGATGGAAGATGAGGTTGAGTTCTAGAGCTAGGGCAGGTGGGTTTCGGTAGAATTTGAAAAGTATATACCCGTGGAAAAAAGATATGTCACCTGTCCAACTCACAGGCTCAACCCTAATATTGACAATTTTTAAAAAATCCCGAAAAAAAGGGAAAACTTTAAAAATAGTTAACATTGGAGTGTTAAAAAACCTCTCAGCATTTCCTGCCTTCTGTTTTATGTGTCCGCCAGGCTCAGACCTTTCATATGTCCACCAGAGTAATGAGTGCAGGGAAACTGGAAAGGGCAAAAAGGACGAATTATAAATGATAGATAATTGGGGGAGGCTTAGTTCCAGCTGCTATAACAAAAATACCATAGGTTGGCGGGTGGCTTACAAACAATGGAAATTTACTTTCTCAGAGTTCTGGAGGCTGGGAAGTCGGGGATTAAAGCACCAACAGACTCAGCTCTAGTGAGAGACTGCTTCTTGTTTCATACACAGCTGTCTTTGGGCTGGGTTCTCACGTGGTGGAAAATGGGAACTCCGATCTCTTCAGCTCCTTTCAAGAGCATTAATCCCATTCACGACCCTCATAACCCCATCACCTCCTAAAGTCCATACTTCCTAATACCATGGCATTGGAAGCGAGGGTTTCAACATATGAATTTTGGGGGGGTGTTGCATGTAGTCCATTACAGACTATCTTTGGAAAAGTGAAAGAATGGAAATAAAAAGAGGAAAAGAGCACAGTAAAAGCTGAATTTAAGAGTTTTTGAGGACTTTAAACACATGAGCCTAGAAGCTAGAGACCAGAGACTATTGGTAGCTATATTATGTTAGATAATGAAAAAATATTGGGAAACTGTATTTAATGCCATTGCTGTGTGTTTTGAATGGAAGTTTCCCTCTGCTGCCTCTTCTAGAGACATTAATAAATATTTTTCAATGATTTTCTTTCATTGTTATTGTATATATATTTCTTTTGAATGGGACACCTGATAAGGCTTTCCAATTTTTATCAGCTTATGTAAAAATAAGAGACTTCTCTACATATCTTCAGTTGAGAAAAGGTTAAGTACACATTTTAAATCTTTAGCTTGGCGGGGCTAATTATATAGAAGTAGGTGACGCTTAATTTTATGTGCCAGCCTGGGTAGGCCAAGGCACCTACATGTACCACAAAGGTATTTTTAGATGAGATTAACATTTAAATCAGTAGACTTTGAATAAAGCAGATTACCATAATGTGTTGGGCCTCATGTAATAAATTAAAAGCTTTAAGAGGAAAAAAATGACTGATGTTCCCAGAGGACTTGTGTATTTTTTCCAATGCCTATAGTCTAAGCTCAGTTGTCTTGACTTTAGAACAAGAGGTGAGATCATGAGAACAAGCAAGATGAAAATTCCAAGGAAAATCTCTTTAAAGTAACATGGGACTATTTCTTTCCTAGTTTCTGGTCTAAGCACCTTCTGAAGACTGAGCCTCTTCTGAGCAGAGTAGAGCCAGATCCACCTAAATGAATTGGAGAAGATAGAATCAAAATAAGGTGAGTCCCAAAATGAGGATGAATCCCAGGGGAATGAGCTACCTGCATTAAATGATTTAAATGTCTTCTCTCCAAAAAAGAAAAGTATAAACCCTTGATTGACATCAACACATTATTCCAAAAATGCCATTATTTTAATCTTGATCACCATTAGTGTTTTTCTCTGGTTCAGGGTTTATTGGTGGGTTCAGGAGGGTGGGAGAAGGATGGTGTGCATTCCTTACAGAATCCAAGGTAAATTTTACATGCTGGAAAACCAAATATGTATCATCTGCTTTCCTAAAAATTCCACGATTCTGTGAAAGTCTTAAAGTTTCTTGCTATCCACAACACATTTTTTTTTTTTTCTGCATTGCCTTTCCTACAATGCTCTTTAACAACATTGGCCATGTAGAATGGTCAGAAAGAACGAAAGTCATTTAGGCACAGGGATAAATATTGAGTGTACTTCCTGAATTCACACAAGAGCTTAAACATTTTTTTAGACAGTGTTTCTACTCTTCTAAGAAACTCAGATCAATAAGCGAACGTCACCAAGTGCCTTTGAGGTAGTTGCCCACGCATCTCCAAGGCTATTTAATAGATATGTTTAAACTACAAATATAAAACAATCTGTAAATTCTGTGGAAGGTGTGGTAATCAAGCTGGATCCAGTATTAACCAAAGAGTAGAAACAGACAGGAAAAGAGAGCTAGCCTTCCAGAAGTTTACATCGTCCATCCTTGTGTCTAGTATGCACCTAATACAATCTGAGACTCCAATTAGCACTCAGATATTTTGGAAATGAAATTTTAAAACAAAACAAAACAAAATAAATTTAAAAAAAGAAATCTTAAAACAACAACAACAACAACAAAAACCGGTTCATCATTTCAAGATGATTCTGGTGGTTTTTATACTGATATGGAGAATTATTTTCTGAATAGCACTGTGTACGCACTCAGAATTTTATAGCATACTTTTAAATAAAAGAACATTTTCTGTACTCCTTAATGATACCAGAAACTGATGCCCATTTGCTGTGTCTTCATGTAAGCACTTTTGTGGCATCTACTCTATGGCCAGCTGGGAGTGAGAGTGGCTTTATTTAGGGAAGTTCCTGAAGCACTGCTGAACCCTTATGACCTCTTTGAGAGAAAGGAAGAGCAAATCTCCCTGGCATTATTATTAAGGAAGAATCCTGGTGAAACAATTCAACAGCCTTTCTTTTCAAAGAAAAAAAAAAGACTTATAATTGGAAAAATGTTTGGGGTGTTGCTGACACTACAAAAGATGAAAACTAAACCCCAAAGTAAAAGTGACCTTAATCAGACAGTACTTTAAAACACTTTGTTCTTCCAATTTGCAATCAATTTTCTCAGAGATGTGCCACAAATACTACAATATGATTATGTGATGTACGACAATAATTTAAATATACAGTACATCAAGGTAGAGATGATCATTGCTGTCAATTCTTGAGTACAAACCTGTGCATAGAGAAAGGTATTAGGCCTGTTACATGTGTCATTTTATTTATTGCCCTGAACAGTTTTATAAAGGAAACTTTATTATCCACAGTTAAAGGATAAGGAAACTGCCATAGTGACGTTAAGTAATTTAACAAGAGCAAATAACTAACTGATGGGGCTAGAAATTTGAGCTAGATCTGTGATTCCAAAGGCTGTGCTTTTTAGTTGGTAGCTATCACATCATCTTCGATGACTTGCAAGGTAAATGAATAAGCAAAAATAAACAAAGCAAAACATGAAACCGATATGCAATATGATGGAAACATTTTTGTTTATCAAGAAAAAAAATAAGAGAATAAATTTTTCTGAAGGTAAAAGTTTACTGAAGGTGCCAGTCTATGAAAACCCCCAAAAGCAAGTTCCGTAAACCTAGTTTTCGACTTTGCCTTACTCATGACTTTTCTTTTATTAGCACCAAAACTTACTTTTAGAAATCTGAAAATAATGGATACTAGTACTAGGATTATAATATTTGATAACTATTTTCTATTTTTTGTTTGATTCTTTTATCATCTGAAAGGAGAAAAAAAGAGTATTTTTCCAGAAATATAAGAGTCTACCTTTATTAATCCACGCTCGTCTTCTAAGCGGGATCAGGTATTATGTTGCTACTGGATTTGAAATTCATGCTGAAATTCACTTCAGTTGGAGTTTTGTGCCGTTGGCAAGCTGCGAACAATGCCGTAGAGGGGTATTGCGGATAGATGTCCCCGTCGGAGCGTGGTTTAAATTTTACAGCAAATAAAAACCATGCCATGGCAGGAAGGTTACTGATGAGTAAATACTTCAGGCTTGCAGAGATTACAATTCATTCATTCATTCATTCATTCACTCACTCAATCACCCATTCTCATGCATTCATTTATTTAATAAGTATTTTTTCAGCCTCTGCTTGGTACTAGGCACAGTCGTGGGTGCTTAGGATACAGCCATGAGCAGAATAAGCTGAAGTCTCTACCTTGTGAAGTACACCTTCTGCTAATAAGATACGTAGGTCTTAGACATGTTAAACTCCTGTTTAACATACACCGAGACCATCGGCCAGGGGTCAGCAAACCTTTTCTACATAGAACCAACGATTAGTATTTTAGGCTTTTCCAGCCCTGCTATTTCTGTTGCAACCGCTCAGCTGTCATTGTAATGTGAAAGCGGCTGTAGACGATGTGTAAACAAGTGTGGCTAAGTCCCAATAAAGCTTTATTTATAAAACAGGCAGTGGACATAGACTACTATACATAGGATCCCATCTATGCCCCTGACTCTCATGACTCGAAGAAAAGGGGCAAACACAAAACTACACAACATGAGAAATTACTTTAAGAGTTAACCCAGTAAACTCCTTCATTTTTTTTAGGTGAATTAACTGAGGTCCTGAGAGGCTGGGTGATTTGCTTAAGGTAACAGATTAAACTAGTGGCAAAACTAAGACTTGACCTATAGCCCCTAGCTCCTGCTATACTCTCTGCTTCACTATATGGCCTCTATTCCGCTGGGAGTAATAGGACGTGTTATAGTATTGTTGTAACATAGATAAAAGAACATTTTTCTTTGGTTTCCTGAGGTCCAGATACTACTAGTATTAAAAGCTCACCAATCTACTAGATATGTATAATCACCAACTCTAGCACCCCATCACACCACCACCATCACTGTCACTATCACACCTCTGTCTCCACCATGACTACCACCATCACTGCCATCACCATCACACCTCCATCCTCACCACCACCACTACCATCACCGGCACTATTAGCCCACCATGACCATCATCATCATCATCACCCCACTACCACCACTACCTCATTATCACACCTCCACTACCACCGTACCATCGCACCTCCATCTCTACCACCACCACCACTGCCACTGTTCCCCCTACCACCATCGTATCACCACCATCACCGGCATCATCATCACCACCACCTCTACCAGCATCACTTTCATCACCACCATCATTACAACACCTGAAACAATGAAAGCCCACCAGGAACACACCCAGTCACAAAGCCTGGTTAATTTAACTGGGTGCTACAGAGTCTGAGAATGCCTGCAAGTGTAGACATGAAAGCACCTCGGGAAGGGAGGGTTGAGAAGCACTTCTTAAAGGATGTGGGTGTGTGCTGATGATTCTAGGGCTGGATTACAGAGCAGAAACTCAGTCTGGATTGGTTGCTATCAAGAAACAGGGGCAGCTGGATGACTGGATTTCTCAGTACGTTTTATGTGATGGGTGAAGAGATTAAAGCAAGGCTGCAGGTTGCACTGGTAAAGAAGCAGCAATCACTCAGGTTAGTCAGAAGGGGCACTTGTTATTTTGATAGTTGTGAGTGGCCTTGCCACAATTTCATTCCAAGCATCTGTTTTTCACATTCTTACTTGCATCTTCCTTTGCTAATAGCAATATGGGTCTACCATTGGAAAATTATAAGAATCAGATAAGGACAAAACCCAAGAAAATCAGATCTACCATCCAGAGATAACCATAAAGAACAACTTAATGTGTGTATCCCTTTTCTGTATATAAATGCACATGTGTATATTGGTACAGAAATTGAGATTACACTCTACACTCTGCAAATTAACAAGTTTCCCTAAAACACAGCATCATTTTTAATGGTCTGAAAGATATTTCAATGTGTGATTTTGTCAAATTTATTTAACCACTTATTTTTTATTATATATTTAGGAGATTATTTCCAGCTTTTTGCTTATATTAAAAACACATGCAAATATTTGTATATTAAATCCTAGAAATAGAATATTAGGGCAGAGCATATGCACATTTTTAAGGTTTTTTAAAAAAAATCTTATTAAATTTTAAAAAATCTTGTTAAATAAAAAAGATCTTGTTAAATTGCCATCAGGAAATTTGTATAGGTTTTTATTCACACATGCAGTGTAGGAGAATATTCCCAATACCTCCAACCCAACCCCATTTTATTGAAAACTGACTTCCACATGATATCCTAAGAGCATAATTTTGCTTAGGTCTTACAATGTAGAATTCATTTATATTTCCATAAAATTCCATAAACTTTTATTCCAGTGTGCTGTGTGGGCCGGTCACTGTGCTGTGTGCTGAATACACAAAGATGAAGAATCTGTGATTTTCGATAAAGTCAACATTTTGTCACTGTCCGGATACATGGTCATCAACTACTTTTAGAGACAAAGACAGAAGATAAGTAAATCAGGTTAGAGGAGCTTTTATTGGAGGAAAGTTGTACTAGCTTTGTGGCACCTTCTACAATCTATTGAGAATAATTTATCATCATCTTGGGTGTGTGACAGAAGGTTTAACATTTTCTCCAAATATTTAAGCTTATATCTGAGATAAAATAACTTTTGTATGATCCATTCTTACCATTCTTATCGCAAATATATATTGAGCTTCTAGGAAAGTAGTAGTAATAATCACCCTAAAATGCATTACTGGCCTAGGGGCAAACATTGCACTAATTATTCTGGACAAAAAATGTGTTGGATTTAAGTCCGTATCTTTGTGCCTGCACTGTTTAAGTAGGCCCACATCAAGTGGCTACCAGAACGTTTGCAATTTAAGTATTAATATGTGAGATTGCATTGATTATCTTGAAAATAGTGTTTCATGTTGCAAAGTAAAAGTTAACTTGGAGTAGATAATTGCAAAGCGATATAATTAAAAAAAAGCATTTTCTACTCCGCTTTCAGGGCTGAGGATAGCTGCATTATTAATCTGATTCTTGCTTCCTACTAAACAAGCATAAGCTTAGGGAATACACAAGTGTCTTGAAGTTGAATAAAATGTACCTACCTTTCATTTCACTAGAATACCTTATTTTTGCAATTCTGTGCATGTCAGTGAGTACTATCAGACTTTTTTTTGTACTAAACAGCTGTGACTATTTTTTAATTGGAATAATCTCATAAAAGTTTATACTTTAAAAAGATAATTTCATTTAATATTTATCTATATTCAGAAGTGAAACATGTCCACTAATACCACACTTAGATGGTTTTCTCAATACTTTCTTTTGCTTTTTGAATTGTACTTGATTCCTTCTTATGAAACTTATTTAGCTGTAATGGCCTGTTTTTAAAACAAATCATGATAATGACTATAATTTGTATTCTTTACAGGTGGTTTATTTTTTTTAAAGTATTGTTGAATCATTCTAAAAACATTTGGATTTAAAAATAAAATATAAAATTCACTCAGCCTATTAAATATTATTCATTTGATATACTTTCATTGTGCCCACATTGTTCTTCTAATGTAATGTTCTATATTACATATTCATCGATTATAATAAAGATGAATTTTAATATGTCCAGAAAATCATAATTATACATACTACATATAAGTCTTTTTTTTTTTTTTTAATTTATTTATGATAGGCACACAGTGAGAGAGAGAGAGGCAGAGACACAGGCAGAGGGAGAAGCAGGCTCCATGCACCGGGAGCCCGATGTGGGATTCGATCCCGGGTCTCTAGGATCGCGCCCTGGGCCAAAGGCAGGGGCTAAACCGCTGCGCCACCCAGGGATCCCTACATATAAGTCTTATCCTTTCTTTTCACTGTTACACTTTTCAAATTGCTACTTTGTAACTTTAAGTGACAATAAAAATGACCAATGGCCATTCTGAATTTTAAATATGCTAATAAATTAATTGAATCGATTTTGTTGCTTTTATGTAACTCTCCAAGATTGGTGTGTAGAGAATGGTAAAAGTTCAAATATCTTGATCTGAATCATTACTGAGACAATTAGGAATGGCACTAATTGTTTAATTTTGGTATTTATATTTTGCAAATGAAGTTAGTTTGAGGTAACTTGTGTCCTCTGCTCTTCTTTCAGTTTCTCATTTTGACTTAACAAATGCTTATTGAAGGGCTGCTGTGCACAAGACACACCACGTGGGAGAGGCCCACGCTTTCCAACTTTCATGTGAAATCTGTCTTTCGGCATAGTCTTTCTCCTTTTCTCTTTACACACACATACACAGTTTTTTTTTAAATTCTTTTTAAGAAATTTATCTGATTTACAGTCAACTGTGTGTGTGTGTGTGTGTGTGTGTGTGTGTGTGTGTGTCTAGGGCTCTGAGTTTTGCAAATATGTAGGATCTGGTGTCTACCACCATAATCAAGAGACACAGGGTTTCATCATAAAAGAAAGAGCTATCCTTGTGCTGCCTCCTGGTAGTCAACCCGTCTAATCCCTGGCAAGTACTGATCTGTACTCTGGCTGAGGGTCATTGTCTTTTCCAGAATGTCACATAAATGAGTCCATCCAGGGTATAGTCCTTGGGTCGGGCCTCTTTCCTTTAGTATCATGCATTTGCAATTCATTCATGTTGAAAATATCAATAGTTTGATATTTCATTGCTGCGTAGTATGGCATTGAATATATGTACAACAGTTTTTACCAGGAGGAACATTTTGCTGGTTTCCAGGTTTTTTGTTTTTTTTTTTTAGCTATTATGAATAAAATGCTTTAGACAGCCGCAGTTTTTGTGAATTTAAGTTTTCATTTCTTTTGTATAAATATTGATGAGTAGGATTGCTGGGTCAGGGGGCACATGTATGTTTAGCTATACAAGAAACAAACTGTCTTCCAATGTGGCTCTACCGTTGTGCACCCCAGCCAGCAGGGTGTGAGCACCCAGTTGCTCCATCCTCGCCAGACTTGAGGTTGTCAGTCCTTTTGCTTTTTGTTGTTCAAATAGATGTGTGATGGTATCTCATCGGGACTTACAGTTTTGCTTTCCTGATGGCCAGTGATGTTGAGTGTATTTTCCGTTTGTAGATCTTTGCGGAAGTGTCTATGGAAATCTTGTGCCCATTTAAAAATATTTCTTTTTAATTAATGGGAGTGCTTTACACATCCTTGACACAAGCTCTTGGCCAGATATGTGATTGTGAATAAACTCTAATATGGCTTGTTTTTTCATACTATGGACAGTGTCTTTCATGGATTAAAATGGTTTAAAAGTTTTTTTTTTTTTTTTAATAAAGCCCAATTTAACTATTGTTATTTTATGGTTTATGCCTTTGGTGTTATTTAAGAACTCTGCCTAAACCAAGGTCTCAAAAATGTCCCCTTCCTCTATTCTTGTAAGCGTGCCTTACTTAGGGTGACTTAATGTTCCAATCAGCCTCACTGGTCTGCTGGGTCCTTGAAAGTCTAGGTTTCTATCTTGACCCTAAGACCATGCCTTCAAGCGAAAAGTACACAGCAGGTTCTAGAGTGCTCTAGGTTCCTTGGCTGTGTCATCTTCAACAGGTCAGTTAGCCGTCCGGGCTCCAGTTTCCTCATGTTTAAAGCTGTGAAAATGCTACACAAATGCAAACATCTTATAACCACAGCCTTGTTCTGTGTTTGCTGAGTTCCCTGTGCCTCTGTTCTTCTAGCGTGGAAGCATAAATTACAGGGTTTGAGAGTTTTGGAGCCCAGTACGTTTGACTTTGGAAAAATCTGCCTGTGACACTTGCCAGCTAAGAGAATTTGGGAAGACTGAGTAATTAAGCTTCCTCATCTGTCAATTGAGGCTAGTGCTTCATGAATGACATGATTGATTTAATCATGGACAGAGGACTGGCCCTCTGTGCTCCTTGGGTGAACCTGCTGGTGGTGGTGGTTGGTAATGGTCACAGGGTTTTGTTTGTTGGTTTCTGTTTTGGAACTATCACTTGCTCCTTCCACTTTCCTGCAGTCACCAGAATCTCACCGCTACACAACAGGAGCTAAGGTTCTCCCGTGACTGCCAGTCTTGTCTGTGGTTGGTCACCGTCCCAGATACCCGTCACAGCATACCCTTACTTGCGGGGACTTCACCTTATCGATTATGTCTCTGATGACAATCATCACCAGTCCTGCTGCCAAATGCCACATGCTCTGGCACTAACATCCACCTGCTCCATCTGCCACTCCCCATCACCCACTTTGCCCTGGTGTTCCCTCCAAGTTAGTGCTGACACCTACTACCCAAGTCAGAGCTCCTCCCGGGGTTGCCTGACCTCCAGTCTCCAGTTCTGACACCATCTCCATTACAGCTGTTTGGCCTCTTTCTTTTTTGCTGGTAAGCTTTTATTTAAGTTGACAGTTCTTCTTAAGATCTTATTAAGTTCAGTCACCTAAGCTTCTGACTCTTGGTTTTGGCTTGGGTCATGATCTCAGGGTAGTGAAATTGAGCCTCATGTGCTCTGGCTCCATGCTGGATGTGGAGCATGAGTGGGATTCTCTCTCTCTCTCTTTCTCCCTCTCCCTCTGCACCTGTTCCCCCTGTAAAAAAAAAAAATAAAAATAATTAAAATTTGTTAATTAAAAAACAAATAAACAAAACATATCATGAATTTATCATTGATTTCTACTTGCCCAGAATAGAACATTTCTCATGTAAGTCTAGGAAGTTCTTAAAAGACCACATATATATAACATTCAGCCCCTCTTGTTTTAAATGGCTGCTATGAAGGAAAGTCAGGTTGCTTAACATAGGGTACCTTTACCTTCTATTTTCAGGTGAATGGGATCAAGAAAATTATAGGGTAGCAATAATTTGAACACAATAGGTATTGGAAAGTTCCAAGTACCAGATTTGTGGATGTGTGAAGACAAAGCTTGACTGTTTAAGCTATAAAACCGACTGCTGAACTGTATAGGGGTTTATTGTCTCAGGTCACATAAGATTTCTTTTGTGAAAGGTCTTTTATTTGTTTGGGAGTTAGAAGGATTGCTTACATTGCTCTGTAGTGTTTTGAATGCCACCATTTTCTTCCTTTGTAAAGACAGGAGTTTTCTGCGTGTTTTGAAGCCTGTTTTCATCTTCTTTTATCTCTTCTCACTCTCATAACTGAACCAAGGATGTGAAAGATGTACCATTTCCCTTTGCCTCCCCACCTGAGAGCTGTGATTTTTCTGAGGAAGAGATAGAAGTGCCCTTTGATTACTATGAAGGGGCAATTGTGACATCTTCCCAGAAAGTTAAGCACAGGGAGAGATCAAATGCTCTGGTTTGAAGCCCATTGTGTGTGTTCACAGCACACGTGAGGAAAATGTAAAACCAAAGAAGAACCACCTGTGTAGAAGTAAACTAAAATCTGAAAGATAATGGAACGGGAAGTAAAATCTATAGAGACCTGAGGAAAAAATTATTTCCCCTAAATTCCCAGAAGACGGATACTAATAATTTATTTTCAAGTTATTGATATGTGAGGAAGCCCCAGCTAGAATTAACTTGTTAGGCTCTTGAACTACCACGTGGGGTCCTGCCTGCGGTCTCCCAGAAAGTCTCTCTTGGAACCCATCTGCTGTCTTGTAGGTAAAGGCAAAGCCAAATTGGACACCAGTCACCTTTTTGAGTCAGCGCTGATGGAGTGGTAAGAAGTCCTATCATGAGTCAAAGTGCTTGCTAGTTTCATTCATTCAATATCCTACCCTGGGAAAAGTTAAAAAGAGATTTAAAAAAACAAAATCATGCCCAACCCATTCAAGTCTTTGGATAGCTTGGAGTGACCTGTGTTGTCCTTCCATTTGTTCTTCTGGGCTCTTCTCACTCTCTAACACCTTCTTTTCTCTTTCACTTTGGGCTGCTTTTGTGATTATGATACCTTTTGAGCTGTGATTTTTATGATTAATATCACTTCGTGCTGTTTATCAAAGCTGCATGGGAGGGAGGTGATATCTCAGTATCTGATGGGCAGAGCACCTAGCTCTCTGTAAGGGATCTTCTCACTGCTCATGGCTCAGGATTCTGTGATACAAGATGCCAAGAGCTCTCCAGGGGGTGAGATACAGAATAAGACTCACCACATTATTGGATAAATGTCTTAAATTGAGGTAAAGGTCACAGTTGCTGGTTCTTGTCTCTTGTGATGATGCCTCCGCTTTTTAGAATGAGCTGTCAGTTATGAAGGATGTGGGAAATATTTAAAAGTATGGATGGTGTGCTTTAGAGTTTTTCTTTTAATTTCTCCTGCATACTATGCCAAGTACCATCTAAGTGTTTTACATACATGAACTCATCTAATTTTCTTAAGAATTCCATAAGATTAATACCAGTCCCATTTTGCAGATAAATGATTTGAGATACTGTGTTATTTAGCTCAAAAGGAAAAGCAAAGGTCTTATAACCCCCCAAAGTTGTACAAGTCACACTGGCTCTATTCTCTCTACTTTCACCTTAGCAGTCCAGAGATATCATGTTTAACAAGATGGTTTCAGTATTGACATCCTATCCTCGATTGTCCCTTCCCTGAATCCATTACGTGGCAGAGCTCTCAGTTCGGATGCTTAATAAATATGTGCACATAGAATGAGGTAGATGGTGTCAAAGAGAGGAACTATCAAGGAAACCTGGTATAGCCCGGAGCAAGAATGCCTCATTTGTTCTATCATAACCGGCAAAGGGACCATGCGTAGCACTGCGGTAGAACCACCTGGCCGTAGTCCTCTGTCTCCTACCCCCACACTCCATTCTTGACTACCATGTTTTGTTTCACTGTCTCACTCTTAACTTCTCTATGGCTGTACTGTAGCCTCTCATCTAGGAGTGATTACTGACTCCTCTGGCCCTCAACCTGGCTTTGACAATTGACTTCAGATTTCTGCCTCAACTAAGCGGCTTTAGCCCCTTGTAATATGATCACTCTTAGCTAATCCTGCTGCCCTTGCAGGTGGCTGCCCCTGGAATTCAAGTCAAGCTTGGCATCCAGTCCTGTACTTCTAACACTAGTCTGGAATGAGTGGTTATGTCTTATTGTTTTGCTAAACACCAATTTTCAGCAAACGTCACCCATTGCTGTTAATAACTGGCTTCACTGTTGTGAGCACTAGGAGTGCTGTGCCTTCATGCGGAAGGGAAATGAGGCCACGAGGATGACAGTGATGGCTAAGCAAGAAAGATCATAGCTACCTCTCTGGTTGGCTCCAGCCATACCTAACCTACTATCTGAAATCTTCTGCTTGATCTCATGGGGATTTCAGGTAGCATCCGGAAACCCATGCCCCCTTGGAAATTTATATTCAATAAAGGAAGGAGGGCAGTATTTCTATCATATAGATCAAGACCAGATTATCTGATTGATTGCCTGATTTTAGGGCTCTGCCACTTACTAAATGTGTGATCTTCGACAAATTAATTTACCTGTCTTTGCTTCAATTTGGGGAAACTTGTAAAATATTTTGAAAAAGAAAACATGCACACACCAACCTTTTTTTTTAATGTCAGCTTTTGTTGAGCCACAAAGATAACTAGAAGGCCATAACAATGACTGGAATTATGATATAATGGAAAGTTCTTAGGCAGAAAAACAGGTGGAGTTGAGTTTGAACATTGGCTCAATGTCCGTGAAGTCTTGTTATTTCATTTAGTCTGAATTTTATTATTTATAACTTGAGCATGATGCTATACCAATGTTGTCACATTTTGGTGAAGATTGGAAAGTTGAGATATGTGAAGCACCTAGCTTAATGCTTAACATACGGTATGTGTCCAGTAAATATTAATTGTGATTATTGTTGATAGTGATAGGCTTTCCAAGGAAGTCTGCACTTTATCTTAAAAACATTGGAAAATCACTAAGAGTGTTTGAGAAGGAGCATGACATAATCACATTTGTGATTTCATAACTACCTTGGCTGTGGTTTGAGGATAAATTGAGGGGAGGGGCACTTGGACCCGAGGGGAGGTGTGAGTAATATGAGAAATCTTGGCTAGAAGAGTGGTGTGGAGACGAGAGAAGACAGACTGACTTGAGAGGTGTTTTGGGGCTGGGTTTATAGGATTTTATTTTCCCGATTGGAGAATGTTTAAATATTATTGGGAAGATGGTAATGTGTGGGGTGGGGGCAGATTATAAATTCTAGGGCAAATATCACAGCGTGTAGGTTGGAATGCACAGAGAGCAGGTCATCAGGTGAGCACTCTGCCCTCCAACCGTCTGCAGAGGGGCGTCCTCAGCTGAACACTCTTGGCCCCACAGTGGGACAACACTCCTGAGAAGGGGCTCAAAGAACCTAATGGAATGAGAGAACTGATATGAATTTCTGCAATTAATTAGCATTCAGTATATATTCAGAAGCAGATGAGTTTGTAGGGTTTTGTGGAGGAATTGAGGTAATTCCACACTGAAAATTTTTATTTTCCTTATGAATAGCAGGTCAGGGCATTTTCTGAGAGGGAAGTGAGTAGCATCAAGTTCAGAGTTTTAAGGAAGGTAGAGGAATTTAAAGATAGTCACTGTAGAAAAGAGGAGAGAGAGTTGCCTAGAGAAGAACTGCAGGATTGCTGGACAGTTAAAGTTTGAGGTCATGAATTTTTAATGGTATCAAGTCTAAGTAGTTGTGTGATGTTTCTATAGGAATGATGGATTAGCAGTCTAGGGGTAAACATGGAAAAAGCCACCTTCAGGATGTAGGAGAGTTGGGATTCACTTCAGCACAGAGATATGATAGAAGGAAAACAGGATAAGGAAAGTAATTTTGGCAACAGAGTGGCTGAATAATGTGTTCTAGAAAGTAGGCTGGGAAGGAGAGAAGTTAGGAGGGGGCGAGAAAGTTGAGAGCAAAGAGGGATGAGATCAAGGACCAAGAAGTCCCTGAAAAGTGGCAAAGCAGGAATAATGAGAGGGACTAGCAAGCACACTGAAGAGATAAGACACTGGTCAGGGTGGTTATACTTAGGGGTAGGATGTTGTAGGGATAAAGGTGTTTAGAGTGTGGCCATCGAGCTTGAGGTTTGAAGAAGAATAGTAATAAAAGTAACTGGAAATGAGACAGTGAAAAAGCTGAATTGGAGAAACGTGGCTTAGACACGCCAAGTAAATGAAGACGCTACCGGAACAGTCAAAGATTCTTGCTTGAGAATGAATCTGTCAGGACCGGGAAGGATGAACTAACTTCATGGCAGGTCAGTCTATTATTTCAAAGTTATTTTTGTGACTTCCTCTTTTTATTTGTACCCCAAAGGCCTTTTTCTTTCCTACAGTTGGCACTGTGAACTGGAAGCAAGGGTGGAGTGATCCCCTGAAGAGCCAGGTGGGCAGCAAATACTCCGTCAGTAGGCAAAGTAAATGTGATACAAAAGATCCGGATTCACACCGAGAGGAATGAGTTGAAAAGTATCCGGAAGTTGGGGTAAAGGGGGTTGGGATTCCACTGGCAGGAGACTGAAACGAAGAAATAAAAAACTGGTGAAGAGGGAGATGGTCTCCGGGGAGGCCAGCACAGGGCCATAGCCTTCTGCTCAGCTCCTCTGTACTGCGACTGCCCAGGCCTGAGTACCCATCCCACACGCACGGTGTCCCACCGTGAGGCCAAGGGTGTCTATCAACCTCTCTGCCTCTCACCCCTGTACTTCTTCCCACCCTGGAATATAGGTGGAAGACCTAGAATGGGGATGGTGGGATGAAGAGAAAGTCTTGCTCTGATTAATCAATTTATCAAATTAATTAATCAAATCAAAATTTTCTTCTGAGTTCTAGAAAGGAAAAACATAAACCGTTTGCAATCAGAATCATTTTTTAAGCATACTGTTTAGAAAGATAGTTTGGGACCACACTATGAAAAATTTTAAATTTTAAGATAAGGAACTGAGACCTTATTCTAAGATTCTAGAATAAGGTTCTTTCCCTCAAAGGGACAGAAAGGGAGCAGTTGGATGTAACATTTTTAGAAGATTCATCTGGTATTGATGTATGAATGGATTGTATATTTGCGTTACCTTCCGTCAGTGGGAAACCATCTTTTGTCCTTCATAGCCTCATTATCAACAAATCTTGTAGATTCTTTAAAAATACGTCTTAAATATACTTCCATTTTCTTCTATTTTTCACAGCTTCCTGTTCAGCCACGGTCGCTTCTGTTTTCCTCTTATGCGCTTTCAGAGCCAACCCCCACCCTTAGCTTGCCTTCTATTAGTTCCAAAATGCCAGAGTTATTTTTTCTTCTCAGTAACTTTTGTGGATAAAGGTCACCCATTGAGCTCCTCAAAAGCCTCTCTTGGTGTTCTCATTTCAATTAAGTCAAAATCTCCAATTATGCCTTCCCAGGTCTCTTGTCCCTGCCCTGTCTAATTTGATTTGTTTAATTTCTTAGGATCGCCTCTTGTACTCTCTGTTTGCCAGTGAGATGAAGTTTCTAGTTATTCCTTCGTTCATGTTTCTGTTTCCCAAATTCCTAAACAATAAAGGAAACGCCTAGAGTGGCTTGCCCAGGGTGAAGTCCTAACTCTGCTAGCAGCCCGTGGTCAACAGCCCGCTAGGGAGAGGCGCACTCACTCATCTCTGCTAGCACAATAGAAGCTGCAACCCCGTGGCCAGGTAACTGCTGACCTTGCATTGCAGTCCACGGGTGCAGGTTCACTTCCAAAGGTGTGCTGGAATCAACTGGACTGAATCAGGGATCCTACGCGTGTCCTTCAAGTTTCACAATTGGACTAGACATGTTCACATTTGAATAGACATGTCTGTATTTGCATTTCAAATGCTTACCTACCGGCAGTCCGAAGTGAGCATGAAAACTTTGTGTATACGTACAGCTAGAGTTCTTTCCATGAAGAGCTAAGTCCGACATTTCTCTTTTTTAAAGGTATCCTTATTTGTTGTTGCGAACTGACACAAACTAATCTGGCTCCATACAGCTTGTAGGTTCTTTTGGCTGGAAAGAGTAGTACAAAATGTAATTGGATGTGATGAGGGTTCGATGCACCCTAAATTTAACTACTAGACTATAATGAAAGGATTATCCGTCTAAATTCTTCCACACTTAAAAATAAATAAATAAATAAATGAATGAATAAATAAATAAATAATAAATAAATTCTTCCACACATGGATTTATTAAATAATCGAACATAAATAAGCAGGCAAAAAACAACTTATATAACCTGTTTCTATTAGCTTGACAAAGTCCAGTTTTCTATCCTTTTAGGTGTTTTAACCTCTACTTTGTATAAAAAGGTGCACCTGAGGGTGGTATGATGGTTTTTCTGGAGGCGTGGTTTTGGCGTTCTCATAAGTCACACTGATTTCCAATGGCCGGATATAGGACTGCTCGTTGGTCAAGCTTCAATACCTTCCCAAGGTTTCAGGCCACACGTGGCTGTGTTCTTATGTCTTGTGCATGTAGGGAATTTGAGAGAGGAGGGATCTTAAAGTGTTTTAGTCAAAATGCATTTTTAAAATAGCTTTAATTTTGCCAGTGAGAGCCCAGTTCTAACACTTGCCATGCTAATTCGCAGGCCAACAATCGTACTAGTAAAAGTCCTTTTCCAGTATTTTTTATGTTCAGGCAATGATCAAGAAAATGAAAATAGAAGCACCTGTAATGGCCACTTTTGGTTTATGGACTTCTGTTAAAAATCTATATAACTTTCAACTGGACTGTGGATGCATAATTAGGGCAACAGAATATCCCTAGAGGGGAATCATAAACTTATTTGTACATTCATAATGCTATATTCTCTATGCTGAAGTATTTTAAAGTTAATTATAGGTATCTTAACATTTATGAATATACCCTACATGTTTACCATTTTATATAAATGCAGTGATGCATATCACTTTATATAAATGCAAAGATGTTATATATATTCTATTTTTAGTGCAATCTTTTGTTTTTCTTTTATTTTAATGCTTGGTTGCTCTTCTTTTTATTTCCATCAATTATTTATTTTGCATAAAAAGTAAAAATGGCACCATGTTATTCCTACTTTCCTGCATTCTCCTTTTTTGTTTTAAATAAAATTTTATGGTAGCAACTAGCCACAGGTGGCTATTTAAGTTTTATTTTTTTTCAAATTTATTGAGATATGATTTATATACATGAAACTTACCAAGTTCAAGTGCACAGCTCAATGATTTTTAGTAACTTTATTTAATTATACAGTCATCATATAATCTGGTTTAGGACATTTTTATCATCTCAATATGACTGTGATTTGCAGTTGCACCCAATCCTACCCTCAGCCTTAGGTGATCACTAGTCTACTTTCTTTCATTGGACTTGCCTATCTTGGTTTTCAATATTGTGCAATGGGAATTCTTCTGAGTAAAATGGTGAGTCTAATTCATTGTTTTAAATTCTGCATGTCTTTCTATGTACATGGGACATAATACATATTACAATAATATGTAAAATAATATATTCACTCTTTTCCTGTTGATGATAATCAGTGGATTTGAGCCTGTTTCCCACATTTTTAAGCTTTTAGATGTCTTTTCTGTGAGTGTTCATTCAAATGGTTTGCCATTTTTTTTCTATGGATCCTCATAGAAAACATCTTTTTGATGTCAATTTATAAGAGCCCCTCCCCTTTGTTTTTTAAAGATTTATTTATTTATTTATGATAGACATAGAGAGAGGCAGAGACACAGGCCGAGGGAGAAGCAGGCTCCATGCCGGGAGCCTGACGTGGGACTCGATCCCAGGACTCCAGGATCGCGCCCTGGGCCAAAGACAGGCGCTAAACCGCTGAGCCACCCAGGGATCCCTATAAGAGCCCTTTTAATATTATAAATATTAGCCCTTTGTCTATTGCCTGAATTATGTTTTTTCTAGATATATTAATTTATAAAAAAAATTAATGGTGTTGGATTATGCTCAGAGAATGTGACCTGGTCTTTAAAAGAATTTTGTTGATCATGTCTTTGTGAACAAGATTATTAATTATTGTAAATATTCCCTGAATAGACATTTACTAAAATTCTATTTCTTTTGAGGAATATATAATTCCATGTATATATTAATTCACATTAAATGAAATAGTAATATTCAATTTTAGTATGACACATGTTTATGTTCACTAGATGTGTCTAATTCTAATAGAAACATATTGAAGACTCCCGAAATAATTGCACTTTTTTCTAAGCTATCCATGCACTTTTAAAAGTTTTGGGTTTGTGAGTTAGCAGTTCTTTTGGTTGTTACGTACAAATTTATGACAGTTGCATATACACATTTTTTTTTTTTGGTCACTATCATACAGTAATTGATTATATTTGCTATTTATGTTACATGCATTTTTATCTCATAGTATATTTAATGATAATTTGTGTTTTACCCTCCTCTTCCTCTCCACGCCCCCCCCCCATTTTTTATTTGGTGTCTCTTACATGACATCTCTTTGTCTTTTTATTAAAAATTTTAAAGATCACTTCCTTTAAATACAGCTGGGCTCCCCTCCCCCAGCCAATATTAGAGTCTCTATATTGCTTAGATTCTATTTTTATTTTTTTAAATATGTATTTATTTATTTTAGAGAGGGGGATGGCAGAGGAAGGGGCGAGGGTCTTAAACAGATATGAAGCTCCACATGGGGCTCCTTCTCATGACCCTAAGATCACGACCCTGAGATGATGACCTCAGCTGAAACCAAGAGTCCCACACTTAACCAACTGCACCGCCCAGGCGCCCCTTAGATTCTGTTTTTATTTTCATATTTTATTTTATTTTTATTGCTTTGATCAAGTTTCCATTTCATCTGTCCACTCTTCCCCCTTATTAATTTGAAAGTTCTTCCTATCCCATTTATTGTTATATTTGGATTGATTTTACCATTCCTTCTCTTACCTAATTACTTTGTTTTGCACAAGGTAGTTTAGGAGCAATACTACTAATAACTAACATTTGTTGATCTTTTCCTTGGTTAAGAAATTTTCTCCAGTGTTTTCGTCAAATATAATATATAGGTGATATATTCTTTGAAGTCCTGTATGTCCTAAAATATTTTTATTTAAGCTCAACCAGTAATTGTTATATTGTTTGGCTACAGAATTCTGAGATTACAGTCTTTTTTTTTTTTTTTTTTAAGATTTCATACATTTATTCATGAGTGATACAGAGAGAGAGAGGCAGAGACACAGGCAGGAGGAGAGGCAGGCTCCCTGCAGGGAGCTTGATGCAGACTCAATCCCAGGACCCTGGGATCATGCCCTGAGCAGAAGGCACATGCTCAACCACTGAGCCACCCAGGTGTCCCTAGTCATTTTTTTTTCTTTTTCTTTTTTAGTAGTCTTGTGGATGCCATGGCACTCGCTACTAGTTACACCAGATTGAAGCTGTTTGGTATAAATCTCATTTTAATTTTCACTTTAGCTAAGTTATTCTTTCTTTTGTAATATATTTTTAAAAAATTATCTTAAGAGTTCCAGATGTTTAGCAGGGTGAGCTTAGTTCTATATCTTTTCTCATTAATCTAACCCTTGTTGAGCCCCTTAGATTGGCAGACTCAGGTATCTCCCTTTCATGGGGAATTTTTCTTCTAATTTTTATCTGTTTACTTTTCCTCCATCTGTTCCTTATCTTCCTATGGAATTAATAATATTTTCATGTTAAATTCTTTTAATCTATCATTTAATTCTCTTGTTTTATTTTTCTCTTATTATCTTCATCTCTGTAGTTTGCTCTGTACTTTAAGAGAACTTGAGATTTCTTATACTTGACCTTCCAAATCACTAATTTGGGTCTCAATACTGCCTTATCCCTCAACTCATCTATTGAATGTTCAAGTTGGGAAATTGTATCTTTTGGCTCCATGAAGTCTTTATGCTTCACTTGAAAAACCCTCAAGTGCGTTATTTTTGTTCAGATCGTAGTTTATCTCCTCTAGCAGTTCTGTGTCACAGGATATCTATTCTGATTACGTTGTCTGCTTGTTAACTGTAGCTTTTGAGCCCTCTTAACTGAATTGACATTTTGCTTGAATTTTCTGGGTCCAGATCTATCAATTATACTATTTTGAATAGCATTTACTAGAGTAGCTGCATTATTGGTGCATAATTGTGTAGGTTGTCAAGCCCTGTTGAGTGGCTGGTGGAAATTTCTCTGATCTCTGGTCTTTCTAGACTCAGTGCTCTCTCCTTCTTACAGGGGTTAGCCTCTTCATCTGCCTTCTGGAGTCAGAGCAACCCAGCACACTTGCGTCAGCATATGAAGATCCTTTTTTTTTTTTTTTTTCCTTTTTTTTAGAGGCTCCTGATTTCTGGGAACCAGTCTCTTCCCAGTACAACTTTTGTCCTTGGTTCTGAGCTCTGAAGTTATTTTTTCAGGTGCTTGTGCAGGCATAGGGAATAAAGTTTCTCAATAATTCTTTCAGCTTGGAACACAATAGACTCCAGATCTTATTTAAGTCAAGCTATCTCTAAATCTCAATAGGCCAGAGACCAACTTAAACAAGATTTGGAATTTCTGAAAAACCAATAAATATAACATTATTATTTGTGGAACATAAACCAATTTCTCCATATACTGTAAGGCTGTAAAATTAAGTCTACTATAAATGATGTAGAGTTGGAAAGGAATGAGGAAGTAGCCATTGTCATGCTTTCTTGTTTTCATAATCCTGTGTCCATTGCTTTGTTGGAGTTTCAAAGGAGTCTGTGATCCATAAAGTAACTGCTTCTCTGGATAATAAAAGTTTAATCTGCCAGGGCCATGGTTTCTCCATGTCTTTAATGCATTTATGTAGGAATGACTTTGTATATAGGTGATAATGTCTATTTCAAATTCATAGGACTGTTATCTCTCCTTCAAACCTACCAGACAGTGGACTGTGGTTCTACCCATTGCATCTGATTTTTTCCTCTAGGGTAAAACATCATGAATCCAGCTTATTATATGAGCTCGGCCAGATACTTATCTGATCTATAAAATGGCTGTATCTTAATGGCTGAGCAGTATAAAAAAAATGATGAAAGACTTTTATATCTGCTAGTACATCTGATTGTTGGAAAGAGATTGATTTTTTAAAAATAAATTCAGACTTCTGCTTGTGTCTTAATACCCCACATATTAGGATTTGAAGGAACTTTACAGATCTTACCTAATGACATTTGTCATTAATGTCAAGTGATTAGTTGGAGTCTGCCTTAATTCCCTGGAGAGGTTAACCCAATACCCTGCAAGTAGCTGATTTATTTATTGGAAAAATCTGATTGTTAAAAAGGTCTTGAAATATTGAGCTTGCATCTATCTCTTTGCAGACTGTGACTATTGATACCAGTTTTACCTTTGGAAAATCTATTTTGCAGAATAATGTGACCCTTATAAAACAACATTTTATATTCTAAAGAAAATATTTACACACATTTTCTAAGGAGATATCTGTACTTAAATGCTGTATTAAATGGATGATTAAGTGCTATGTTGATTTTTCATATGATTTTAACTTTGAACATTTTGAACACATCTTGGCAAGATAGGCATATATTCTGAAGCTAGTTTTAGGAAATTCCATTATAAAAATGTAGGTTTTTGGGGCCCCTGGATGGCTTAGTCAGTTAAGTGTCTACCTTCAGCCCAGGTCATGATCCCAGGATCCCTGGGATCAAGCCCGGAGAGGAAGTAGGGCACCTTGCTTAGCGGGAAGTCTGCTTTTCGTTCCCCTTCTGCCTGCCACTCCCCCTGCCTGTGTTCTCCCTCTCTCTATCAAATAAATGAATAAAATCTTTTTTAAAATGTAGATTTTTAATGCTAGGAGGAACTTTGCACATATACCACCTAGCCTATCACCTTGATTTTGCATAGGAGGATATTGAAGTCCATATAAGTGAAATTTCATTAAAAAGTCAAGACCACTGCTGCCTGAAACTCAAATCTCCTTGTTTCTCATATAACATTTGAGGAGCCCACTAAAGAATAACTAAAGATTAAAGAAGGATTCAGTAGATGTTAAAAAGTAGAGTACAGCAATGATCTATAAACGTCTGAGACCAATCTACACAGACTTGAGATGCTGAAGAAACAATAAATATAACATCATTATTTATGGAAGAAAAACTAGTTGCTACCAGGTGCTTTACTACTTTAAAGATAGATCTATTCTGTATAAATCCTGTCCCTAAGAAACTTGCAGACTTTTGAGAGAAAGCCTGTTATTACCTAGTATTTGGTGCTACATAGAACTACCTCAAGATGGAAAGTGACAGAGAAAATAATCTTTTAAAACTCACCATGGTTTGAAAATTAATAATAGTGCTAAACTATGGCTGAGCTGCTGAGTCTATAATTTTATGACAAGAAGGAAAATCTAATGCTGGAAGTTAAAAATAACTAATAAAAAGTTTCTGTCAATAAAAAATAGGTAAGAGACATTTTAAAATGTAAATGAATCTTAATTAATGACTCCAGATGACATGTACACATATCATTATTGCAGTTTACCTGTTGAATTATTTATGGGTGAAAACCCAGCAAGAACTAGGAAGGACTCCAAAGAAGACTGGAGAATATGAGAAAAAATAAAACTCTTCTCCTTTGGCTTCTGGAAGTGCTAAGAGAAGATAATTCAGAATCTGTTTTTCTTGGTGGAGTTGTTATTCCTTTGAAGATGCTTAAGGGGTTGCTTTCCTGCTGCTGGTTGGATATGCATCCAGGGGAACACTTGGCCCTTTAACAACATTGTTCTTTTTTGATGGGCTGTGAAATATGTCTAGTGTATCAGCCCACACATGGTGACATGCAGCAATGTAAACTCAGAACTATTAAGATAAAAAAGCACAGCAGACTTTTACCAAAACAATTCTTTATTTTGATTCTTTACATCATCATTGTACAATGCAACAGCCTCTGGATTATAACTCCTTGGGGGCCGGACTGTATTTTATTAGTCTTTGTGTTCCTACTAAAGCATCAGGTTGAGGCCACACTGTACTTGCAGTCATCGTTCCTAGAAGCATTTGAAGAAGCTCTGGCCAGGCAGTTCAATATTTATTGAACAAAACTAAGAGAAATCAAATGAACAAAATACTTATATATGGTATCCCCCTACATGGCACATAAACAACCTTCCTCCCATAGTGAATGTAATATTTTAACTATGAAGAGGTAACCAATTGCAAGACCATTTCTCAGTTATACGGGTGGGTATAAAAACACCATGTGATTTCATTTCATCAATGCAGTGGACAAAGAAGAATGATTGTTTCTTTTACTTTGTGGCTCTGGTGAGTCCTCAGGAAGTGTAGCTGAAAAATCAATTTTCCAGGCTGAAGTCTTTTCTGGTCACAGTTCAGGGATTAGAGAAATCCAATTTGAGGAAAATATTGGTCCGCCTGAAGGCACCCTTGTAGCTTATCTCTTTGAAGTGCTAAGATGGCTTCTCTTCTGGGTGAATATACAAGCTGCGATTTTTATCTGTCAATATAGAATTCTCTCTTGCTCCTTACATTATAGGTGTTTGAACCTATGGATTTTTTTCCTTCATTCAGAGACAGAGGGCATTTGTACTGCACCAGTGGGTTTAAATATGTCCCACTTGCTATTTGGGTCCTGCTAAGACCTGCTGATGTGGTGCTATTTGAAGAACCTTGTCTGATGGACATGTTCTCCACCACCTTGTCTTGGAAGACTAACTACCATCCTTGTAGTAGGATTTAAAATATTGTCTACTTGATCATAGAGAAGTGTTGGTGAGATCAAGTTCTGTAAGGGGTCAAGGGTAAGATGGACATTCATTTTGACTATTCTGAGCATCGAGATCTTTAATAGGTAGGGTCCATTTCACAGAGGATTCTGTAGACAGCTATACCTAGACGGAACTGGTTGACTTCAAAAGAACCCACACTGAATGCAAATTACGTGTACCTTACTCTTCGTATAAACTATGTTGTCCTTGCTACATAACTAAGTTGTTCCATTTCTCTCTCGGATACAGAGCTTCTAATTACCAGTAGCATATTGAGTCATGGATGGAGACTAAATTGCCAGCACCTAGCACAGTCTCTGGCAAAGAAAGTCACTCAATAAATGAAATAATTTGTTGAATCACTAAAGATATATGTCCTAGAATTATAGTATAAACACTTAATACATAACTGATGAAAGAGACTTTTATTTACTCTTTTTTTTTTTTTTGCATGCACTACAGCCCTAAGGAGCAGCTGTTTCACAGCCCTATTGTGGGATGGTTGAAACTAATGCAAAAATATTCGGAGCAAACATTTAGGAAAGACAATGGCATCTGAGCATAGGTTTTGCTCATGTCTATGGGTTTGTTGAACTGATCTGGGGACACAGCATTGTGTATAGTACAGTTCTCTTAATTCAAAATCCCTATTGCCTCAGGAGTAGAGTGAAGGTATGAGCCACAAATGATCAGGGCAGTACTGTAGATCCTTTCCTTTGAGCACCTTCTGGGTTCTACGTTGTCCTGTCTCCTCGTTGTAACCGTTTTGAGATCTGGAACAGACTGAAAGCTTCTTGGTTTTACTCACTCTGGGTCAATTGCTGGGATTTCTTTTCTTCTTTCTGTAAACTTTATTTGTTCATTTATTTATTTTTTAGAATTTATTTTTTTAAGGAATCTCTATACCATACTAGATCTTTCTTTCCATTTTTCCATCATGGGACTTGAACTTACAACCCTGAGATCAAGAGTCACTTGCTCTACTGACTGAGGCAGCTGGGCGCCTTGATTTCTTTCCTTATCCAAAAATGCTTGGCTTGGTCCTTAAAGAATTTGATGTTTTCATTACACCATTTACAATTTGAACTCCTTTTGATATGGAAAAATTTGAGTGAAGCAGGATTCTGGTGTTGCTGGACAGCAACATCAAGATGGGGGTTCTGGGAGCTGTTCGCAGACTACATGGGGAAGCGTAGAGTTGGCTGTGGCTTTAGGAGGGAACATGAATATCTTCTGGGCTGAGCGCTCCCTAGATGGCTTTTTCCACTTGCTCAACTGCTGACAGAGTCTTTCCTCAAATGATGCTTCTCTACCTGTCACCACTGACTCTTTGGAGAAGAAAGGAGAATGTCGTTCTTGGGACTGTGGCTTAAACAGAGAGATGCTGGATTGTTGAAGTCTTCTGTATCCATATGTCCAGTCTGCATGTACTTATTATTGTATGGTTGTGTATGTGAGATGAGCGCGCCACTTACAACGGAAAGTAACCGAGAGGATGGAATCAACAGTGATGGTTACTACCTGCTTCAGGGCCAGGCATCACAGCATCGTCCTCTGTTCTTCCATATTCCACAAGATAACACCACCCACGAGTCGTGGCCCTCTCTAGCATTTTTTCATATGGGAACCATCTGGAGCTTTGCCTTCTGTAGATTGTTATCTAGGAACTGCCTTCATTGCCTTTGGTTTCTCGTGGTCCCGGATTTGCCTTCTTTGCTCCTGCCTCTGCTGCCCTCTGCTGGAAACGTCTTAAAGCCCAATTCTGGTCTGGCCTGGACTTTTTGCTTTGTTTTCCTTTTGTTTGCAGCATTGCTCACGAAGCTGTGAGTCACACTCTTAGACTCCAGGGCCAGGAAACTCTTCTGGAGGCCTAGTTGCCTGTTGATTTTACAGAAGTTGCCTGAGAGCTTCGTAGCCCCTCATACAGGGACATGCCCGTTCTCATTAGCTTTAAAAATTTCTCCTGACCTGGCCAACTTCTTGTTTCCAGAAGCAGGTTGGAACATTTCTTCTCCAAGGGGCATCTATGTTCCTCAGAGTCTGACGAGGCACACCAGTTTATTTTCATGGATCGCTGGAGGTTCATTGACAGATACAGATATTTCTCACATTTCAGGTGAAGCTATGTTCATAGGAGCCCATAGGGTCTCCATGTCTTCACCCTACTTCCAATTCCCTGGAATAATTTTTGCTCCCCATCAGATCACCCAAGGACACACAGCTGGCAGTTAGCAGAACAGGAACTAGAATCCAACTCTTGGTCCACAGCTCTTTCCATAGCAAATAAAACCTTGGCTGCTGGCAACGCAATTTATTTAATATATAGACATAAATTATGCTTTCAGGATATGTGAGTCATAAAGCAGGAAAATGACAGAAAGCATCTGGTTTATTATGTTTATTGTTCAGTTTCACTGAGGATTTTTCAGTTTTTGAGAAGTGTTGCGGAGAATCCACAATGAAGAGATAATTTTCTTTTGTGTTTTGATTGAGCCGAAATATTTATCTACCTTGATTTTCAGCTCAAAAGCTCCTCAAGTGATCAGCAGCTGTTCATTTAAGAGTACACTACCTCTCTGAATACAGAACAAAATATATTTGTCTTTGAAATTCCCAAAGGAAATACAGGAAACGTTGGCTTCTTTGTGGGGAAACAAACACATCCCAGCATAGGAAATTTGATCAGTAGAGCTTGCTGAGTTGTCCTAATAATCAATATTCCTCATTTCATAAATGATATGGCTCTGGATATTCATTTTGTGAATTATTCTCATTTCACCTTCTGACCAGCTTTATCATAATGCTTTGGAGATGCTGATTTTGACCATAAACCTGCCTTTAAAAGTACAGAAAGATCTAGTATGGTATACAACAGTATGATAAATAGCAAAAATAACTGACTTTTTTTCTTCTCATGTCTAGGTTAGTAAAAAACAATTTTCTAAAAGACAAGATTATTTTAGCTTAAATATCTGATGAGTACAACAAGAATTGTTTAAAACTGCATAATCCTTTTGAAAAATGAGTAGTGTCTTCTATACAATCACCAATTTGGTTTTTTATATGAAAAATAGAGACAAATTTATTCAATTCAATGAAAATTCATGAGGAAATGTAGATGATGAATGTTCCAGGAATGTATATTTTATCAATATTTGTTCTCATAGTGTTACTGATTCTAAACAGAACAATATCTGTAGAAGAAACAAAGACATTGCTAAAGAATTTGTCATACACATAAAGGCACCAATTTAATATATTCCAGAAAAATTTCTATCTGTGATGAACTGATTGATAAACCAATGCTATTTAAACTATCGAAGAGTTAAAAAGTAGTCAATGTTATAAATATTTTTTATTTTATTTTTTTGTTTTAATTCCAGTGTGGTTAACATACAGTGTAATATTAGTTTCAGGTGTATAATATAGTAATTCAACACTTCCATACATCGCCCAGTGTGCATTGTCACACTCCTAAATCCCCATCACCTATTTCATCCATTCCCCACCCATCTCTGCTCTGGTGACCATTGGTTTGCTCTCTATAATTAAGAGTCTATTTCTTGATTTCTCTCTCTCTCTCTCTCTCTCTCTCTGTTTTTTCCCCTGTTTGTTCATTTGTTTTCTTTCTTAAATTCCACATATGGGTGAAATCATATTTGTCTTTCTCTGACTGGCTTAATTTCACTCAGCATTATATTTTCTAGCTCCATCTACATCATTGCAAACAGTGAGAATACAGTCACCAACCTGTAAACCACTGAATAGGATAGAGGGGAATTGCCAGTCGACTCTCAATAGATGAATCTGGCCCAATGCTTGTTTTTATAAGTAAAGTTTTATTGGAACATAGCCACATTCATTCACTCATGTATTGTCTATGACTTATGCTGCAATGGCAAAGTTGAGCAGTGGCAAACAGACTACACAGTGCACAACATCAACTTATTTTTTATTTATTTATTTAGAAGATTTTATATATTTATTCATGAGAGACAGAGAGAGAGAGAGAGAGAGAGAGAGAGAGAGAGAGAGAGAGGCAGAGACACAGGCAGAGGGAGAAGCAGGCTCCATGCAGGGAGCCTGATGTTGGGACTTGATCCTGGGTCTCCAGGATCATGCCCTGGGCTGAAGGCAATGCTAAACCACTGAGCCACCCGGGCTGCCCATCAACATATTTATTATCTCAACCTTTGCAGGAAAAGTTTGCTGATGTCTGCTATAGAACAGTGATTTTTATGAAGTATCATGATTTTATTGACATTAATATTATTCTACTTACCCTCTTTTTTTTTTTTTAAAGGTGAGGAGGAGGAGAGGAAGAGAGAGAATTGTAAGTACACTCCATGCCCAGTGTGGGAGCGTGACCTGGAGCTTGATCTCACAACCCTGAGATCATGGCCTGAGCTACATCAAGAACCAGATGCTTAACCAGTTGAGACACTCAGGTGCCCTATCATTTTCCTAACATCATTATCTTTTTTTTTTTTTTTTAAGATTTTATATACTTATTTAAGAGACACACACAGAGAGAGGCAGAGACACGGGCAGAGGGAGAAGCAGGCTCCCTGTGGGGAGCCTGATGTGGGACTTGATCCCAGGACCCCGGGGTCACACCCTGAGCTAAAGGCAGATGCTCAACCACTGAGCCACCCAGGCATCCCTTAACATCATTATCTTTTAAAAAAAAAAAAAAACTGCTAAATTACTCTCCTAGAAATAGCTTCATTACCCATTCTCAGCTGTAAATATGGCTATTAGCTGCTTTTTGTATTCTTTTGGTCAAAAATATAGATCTTAAGGTGCCTGGGGGGCTCGTCAGTTAGACATCTGACTCTTGATTTTGGCTCAGGTCATGGATTTGGGGTTGTGAGATTGAGCCCTGCATCAGGCTCTGCAGAGTCTGCTTGAGATTCTCTCCTTCTCTCCCTCCCTCTCCCTCTGCCCCTCCCCCTGCTCACATATTCTAAATGGATGATGATAGATAGATAGATAGATAGATGATAGATAGATAAAATCTTTAAAAAATATTAAGGTCTACATAGTTATAACAACACACATACTGTCCTTTTCTTCACCGATCAAAATAAATAAGAAAATACATTTTTAAGTATTTCTTTTCCTAGACTGTGGGCAAAATCTTATAACTGACTAAGAATATACCTTATGGAATACTAAACTTTGTGTTTCTTGAGGTTCAGTACAGTTGGTGGTTAGCCTAAAATCACCCAGATGGCAAGACTAGTACAAGTTACACTGTCTTTCTGGTTCATTTGTAGGCTGAGTCACCAGACAACTATGATTTCCTTCAGTTTGTTCTCTGCAGAGATAAACATGGCATCTTTTTTTTATGAGTGTGAGGATGCTATATGAAATGCATTTCAGAAATCTGGACATGTTTATGTAGAATGTTACTGCAGGGTTTTGGAACTGGCCCAGTGTTCATTCTGCAGCACCCTCTGCTATGCCAGCAGGACTCAGTGGGCACTGTTGGAACAGTTGTTTGCCAAGAGTGTTTACATTAGTGATTGGATATTTATGGTACATATTGAATATCCACCTTCTCTTTGCCAATAAATTTAGAATGTAACCGATGTATTGGGTCTGCAGGTGCTATGTTTTTCAGGGAACATTTAAATACATATGGAAATAAAATAACAGAGCAATATTGTCCCAACTTGAATGCGACTCCACGTGACTAATATTTGTTAATTAATGCATATAAATTTGTATTAAAATTTGAAATTCCATGTCTTTATGCAATGGTTTTCCATAATCAGGAAATACAATTTAAAATTTGGAAGCAAGTTTCAAGTTTATAATACCTAACCTCTATATCTCAGATAGTGTTGTATTTTGAGATGAGGATTAAATATTTCGACTCCCTAAAAATGATTCTATGGGTTTAATGTTTACTAAAAGCAGCAGTACTTTCTTCTTAAAAGTGTAATTGAAATATAAGGAAAAACATATACTGATTTAGGTATTGTTTTTGAATGCCCAATACACATATCTTTGTGATCTAAGACTACTAAAGATGAAAACAAAGCAGTGCCATAGGTTGAATGTTTGTGTTCCCCCAAATTCATTGTTGAAAAATAATTCCCAGTGTGATGGTATCAGGAGGTGGTCCTTTGACAGGCCTGATCCTCATGATTCGGTCATGAGGGGAAAGCCCCTATAATGGGGTTCATGCCGTCATAAAAAAGGTCTTAGGGAGCTTCCTTGCCCCAAGGTGGCCAGACCGTGAGCCAGGAAGTGAGCTCTCACCAGACCCCAAATATGCTAAAGACTTGGTTTTGGACTTCTCAGCCTCCAAAACCGTGAGACATAAATTTCTGTTCTTTATAAGCCACTCAGTTTATGGTAATTTGTTGTAATAGCCTGAACTAAGACAAACAGTAAAAAAAAGGAAAAAAAAAAGAAAAAAGCTTAAGTGGGGAGAAGAACATAAATAAAAGTTGATGACAATGATATCAACTCCAACCTTTGTTTTCTAAGGTGCTAAATCTTCACAAGTCTACGTGTAATTTACACTTGCAGTGTATCTTCTTCCAGTCTGAGCTTTGTCTTTTGTTTTTGGTTTTGTTTCTTTTGTTGAGTAGAAGTTTTTGTGTAATGAGTGTAAGTTTATCAGTAGCTTCTTTTATGGGATTGTTTTTACATTTTGTTTGCCAAATATTTTTTCACCTCAGGTTCCCATATTTTGTACTGAGTTTTAAGGTTTTGCTTCTATTATGTACCTGGATTTGAGGTTCATGTACAGTGTGAGGTAGGGATCTGAGAGCACAAGAGAGCATGAGCTGGGTGGGGGGGACAGAGAAGAGGGAGAAGCAGACTCCCCACAGAGCAGGGAGCCCACCACAGGACTTGGTCCCAAGACCCTGGGATCATGACCTGAGCCAAAGTCAGATGTTTGACTGAGCCACCCAGGCGCCCCTTACAACTTGTTTTTTTATGAGTCTTGGCTAGTGCTGGTCATTAGTTGTCCCTGTGCATTGTTTAATCAGCTTATGATGTTCTATGGAAAACTTTATCAGGATTTTGATTGTATTGAATTCATAATATTCTTTTTCATACAATAGATATTTTAATGATTTAATAATATCCATGAATACTATATATGTCACTATTTTAGATAATTGATAATGTATTTCAATTAGATTTTCTATTTTCTCTTAAAAAGGGTTTTAGAGATGTTTTATTGGATTTATTCTTGGCTACATATATATTTTGGTTATTATCATAAATTTTATAATATGCATGCTTCTATAATTTATTTTCTAAATGAGTCTAAAGAAATGAAATTTTCTTACTTCCATAATAACATACTTTTCTCAGTAAATGATGAATGAAGCAGACACATTTTAGCATGTTTGTATAGGTTTTAACATAAAAGTTCACCTAAAGAATTTTGAACCTTGCTTCTAACAACTGGAGATTGTATTGTTTCTGAGCACATATGGAAATTTCATAAAATCGAACTATTTTACACTTTGCTAGACTTCTTTTTTTTATTCATGTTAGATATTTTAATTCAGATTTTAATTGCAATGATTTCATTTTGCATTATAGGAATCTATTTCTTTTTTTCTTTGTATGTCTGGATAGTTCTTTCTAGCATTCTTATGTTTCTAATTTCATTATTTATTTTTTAATTGTTCTTATTCAATATTCAATATCTGATAATTCTATTGTCCTACTGATTTTTGGTGGTGAATTTTACCTTATGTATGTTTGTGTGTATCGTGATATCATGTTTCTTTGGTGGCTTTATCTATGAAAATACTCTAAGACTTGGTTTGAGGATTCATCCTTTGAGAGGAACTTTGCATTTTTTCCTACCAGGCATCTAGAAGTATTAACAGCTCAACCCTACTCTAAATTGATTTCTTTATTTGAGGTTCTCAGAACCATTCAGATGGTGTAGATCCATATCTTAATCTAATGGGAAAAAAGAATTGTGGTTATGCATTTCAGGGGAGACTTTTCTTTATCTAGAAGTCAAGTTTGGATGAGAGATATTTCAGGTCATCTTCTTTTGGTGGCAGCGAATTTATTTTAAATCACGAGTCTATTCTGTATTGGTTGCACTTCTTACTCCCACTTTCTATGGACCTTGTCCATAATAGAATTCAAGACTGACTAACTCTCCATCCAGTGCCTGTTCCCACATGTCATGTTGTCATTTTTTTCTTGTTTCTTCAGAAGATAGAATTTAATCACAGATTCTAACTTTTATTTATCATTCACTCTTTTATATCATATCATTTAGTGGTTTTTATTACCTTTGAAATGCTTTTATTATATTTTAAATATTGAATATTGAAATATTGTATTATATTTGAAGTGCAATCATCTTTATTATTTAATTCCAGAACATTTTCATCATCCCAAAATAAATTCCCAAATCCATTAGTAATTGTTCTCAACTCCCCATGACTGTCAGCTTCTGACTACCTTTAATCCACTTTTTTGTCTTGATGTCTTTGCCTATTCTGAGCATTTCTTATAAGTGGAATCATAAAATAAGTGGCATTTTAGGTCTGGTTCCTATCACTTTATTAAGTTTTTAAGGCTTATCTGTATTGTAGCATATATTTCCTTTTAGGTCTGGATAACATTCAAATGAAATATCAGCATTTCATTTCCTTTTAGGTCTGGATAATATTCCAATATATCTAGATATACCGCATTATGTTTATCTGCTCATTGACTGATGGGCACCTGGGTTGTTTCTACTTTTTGACTTATGAATAATGTTGCTATGAACATGTATGTACAAATTTTTATGTGGTGATACATTTTCAGTTCTTAAGACTAGATTTTCTGGTCATATGGTAACTCTGTTTAACCATTTTGAGGAATTACCTGGCTGGTCCTCCCACTAGCAATGTATTACATTTCCAATTTCTCCACATTCTTGCCACATTCTTCCTCACCTTTTTTTTTTTCTTCAAGTTTTCTTTAATTAGCTTGCAGTTTGTTTCAACTGTTATCAACACCTCAACAACTGTGATGTTAAAATATTGCCACTGATTGTTTTTGACAAACATGGGCAGGAGAAAGGCTGTTTTCACTGGGTGACTTTTAAATGAAGACATACCTTGTGAACAGGGTTCCCAGGAACTACTAGACAAATTAAATAATTGCAATTTTCTGAGATGAAACTTTGAAAGAGCTCCAGCTCCATTCTAACTCTTCCTGTGGCTGCTAGGCTGCTGGTTTATACTATAATCGTGGGCTGTTGACTTTTGAGACTACCACAGAACTAAGGAGAAGGTGACAGGAATAAATCAGGTGAAAATGTCACAAAGCTCTCTGTTCCTACCAAGAATCAGCAGTTTGTTTTTTTTTTTTAAGATTTTATTTATTTATTCGTGAGAGACACAGAGAGAGAGAGAGAGAGAGAGACAGAGTGAGAGAGCAGCAGAGACACAGGCAGAGGGAGAAGCAGGCTCCATGCAGGGAGCCTGACGTGGGATTCGATCCCCAGGTCTCCAGGATCAGGCCCTGGGCTGAAGGCGGCGCTAACCCACTGAGCCACCCGGGCTGCCCAGCAGTTTTCTTGAGTAAAGATTTCTATATTGTTACAAGGCTTTGGTTAATTTCCAGAGTTCAGAGAAGTTAGTTTTAAAAATTTTTATTTTCTCTGGCTTCTTTTTCATACAAAAGCATCCATTTAACAAACATAACTGTGAAACAAAGTTCTATACATTTTATGAGCATAGTTGGCCAAATAATCATGGAATCTTTAGCTTAAGAAAACTAATTAAACTAAATAGCATAGTTAAGTGAATACATTTTTACAATACAGTTTGATAGTAGCCATGACAAAAGCATTTATAGGGTTGAGCACAAAATAAGGACAGTTAAATCATGTAAGATTGTCAATAAAAGTATAATTAGAATAGGAAGTTCAGGTAGAAGATGATTTTGACTTTTTTTTTTTTTTGCTAGTGTTTTAGTTGCTTTTCATAAGAGATCAGATCTTTGAAGGCCCTTATTCCACCATTCTCACTGACACCATCCCCTAACTTGTTTTCTAATTACCAGGAAGTTAAGTCTTGCGTGCAGGAAAACAGAGAAAAGAAAGAACAGAGAGAAGACAAAGGATTTATTTGGGAAATCTGAAAGAAGAGAAATGTGTGTATTTTGTTTACAGAGGAGACTGAGTACACACTCTTTTATGGATCTATGCCTAAAGGGATGCTAAAAAATACAAATGGCGTATTTTATGAATCTTTAGCAGATTCATACTTGCAGTGCAAATCTTCTAACAGCATGTGTGGAGCGTGTGAGAAGTAAATGCCATCAAGCCTTTTCTTTCTCTTTTTTCCTGGCTTTGTTTTTAAGGAAGAATAAACAATCCAAATAAAAATATTGACCAAGTTTAAACTATGTTTTATGTATTAAAACCTAAGCAACTGAAACAAATTGAATTCAAAGCTATGGCTTAAGGACAATATTTTAAGGGGGAAGAAAATACCATTAGAAGCTGGACTTTGCCAGAATTCTTAATTTCTACCTTCCTTCCATACTTGGACTAAAAAGGTCTAAGTCTCCAAATGGTGACAATTTACAACTTAAATTCCATCTTAGAACTCAGCTTACTGCCACTTTAGAAAGTGATCTAATAAACTAATTCCTACTGGGTTTTTAATTACTGATAATTATCTGATGCAAAGCCATTAAAGGCATAACCCTTATGTCAGTGTACCCTTCTGTGAATCATACAGGAAATTAATTTCAAGGAATATTGCCTTTGATGACATATCTACCCTCTCCCCACCTGTTCCTCCTGGGACTATTTGAAATATGTGACAAGCACTGTTGATACTTGTTAGCATTTTTATCACAAGGTTATCAGAAGAAAACAATTAACAGGACATAGAGCAGCAAAGGTAGCATAGCTAATAGAGATGACTTTGAATTCACATAATTCAGATCTAACACTCACCAGCTGTACAGCTTTTAGGAAATCTTAACTTCTCTGAACCTATTCCCTTGCCTTTGAATTGGGAATGGTACTATTTACTTTATATGGTTCTGGGGGAAAACTAAATGGTATAACTTGTACAAAGTGCTAGGAAAGCTACAACTAAAGAAAGGAGCAACTGTTATGTGGTGGCAAGTGTGGTTGTAGTCAAGGTCATGGTCACATTCAGGGCCGCAAGGAGGCTGAGATTCTCCATGGGCCCAAGGGCATTAGAATGTCCTTCACCTCCTTTGCAGGGTTAAGGGTGCAGGCTATCTTCAAGATCCCTCTGCCACTGAGGGCCCGATTGTATGGATGCGAGCTTGCGCATGGCCAGTGCTCTCTAGCAGCTACTGAAGATGCAAACGAGGGAAATTTGCATTCTTCTGGGAGCCCTTAGTTAATCTAGCAACTCTGGAACGTTTTCAGTTGCGTTCGTTGAACCCTGAATCACATTAAAATCTACCATCATGACTCACCTCAGTCTCGATTAACAGGCAGGTGGAAGTGGCCCCGATTGTTGCGTGCACACACACACACATGCACACACACACATACTTCTCCCCCCTTTCTCTGCAAGCCACTAGTTTGGTGTGTAATGGTGGGAGAAGAAGCTGGCCTGAAGGGATTAGTTCGGATCCTCTGTTTCTCTGCCCCTGTGCCATTAGCCTGGTAGCTGGGAGATCACAGCGTAGCCTCATAGCGACTAGTTGAAGTCATTCCACCAATGCTATGGTGTCAGCGAGGTACAGTTAGAATTCTGTAATAGAAGGTATTTGCATTGGGCAAGTAAATTCTGCTGATTAAAGAGCCTTATAGGTTTTCTTCTTCAATAGATACATTTCACGTTCATAATTACCTTTAGGTTCGGGGTATTTTCCCTTCTCTATGATACATGTGATATTTGGATTTTTTTTTTTTTTTTTGGTTGAGAAAGTGTTGAGTTCTAGGATTCTTTCCATGATTTAAGGTCTGAACCAAAGGTATGGGGGTGGAGATGTAGAGGAAGGTATGGATTGAAGAGATAATCGTTCATAGGAAATAGGGCAAAAAGCAGACGGTGTGAGAGTTGCATGAGGGATGGGGCAGGTTTTAAGTGAGATGCTCAGGTGTCTGGATTGGGGTCCTGAGTGAACTTTTCTATCCTTCAATCAGTGTAAGATCAGTGCTAACAAAGGAGAAGTAGGTATAGAGAGAGGGAAGAGTGTCAGTTTTGGACATGCCCACGAAATCTTGGGTAGAACACCGCATTAGGTAGTTGGGAATAGTGATCTGCTGTCCTGACATATAAATGTGTGGAGCATCAGTGTAAACGTGGTACTTGAAGCTAAGGAAGTGGATGAGGTATTAAGGAGACTGTGTGAGAAGTGGGCTTCATACAGAGCCTGGGAACATTAGTATTGAGGGGGACACTAGAATAAGAGGCCAAGCATGAAGGATTCAGAAGGACGGATGCAGAGGTAGCAAGATACTCAAGAGGCGGTCATGCCGCAAAAGCCAGGAAGGAGGAAGGCTTCAACTGTTTCCCAACTGGTCCCTCTGCCTCTAGTCCCTTCCGACACTCCCCAGCCTCATTCTGCGGTCCGGAGGCTCTCTCCTAGTAGCCAGGTCTGTTCGTTTCCTTAAACTTGTAGTTGTTAGATGTCGACAGCATTCAGACTCTCATGAATAAAGGAATCACCTAAGCCTAATTCATCACCTAAGACTAATTGGCTTATGGAAATAAGATACCAGAGATACTACTTAGGATGTCTGGATCTGCGAATATGTCTTCAGAGAGACTCCCAGATGGTCGAGTTTGACCAGCAAAGAGTCTATTGACAGTTTATGAAACAAGGGCTTAGGGGGATGAAGTTCAAATTCCCTAGTAAAACACTGGCCTTTAGCCTTCGGCTTCAATCCCCATGTCCCTCCTTACCACTCCCTCCTCCTTTCACCAGCCCACCTCAATCATGGATTCGGTTTTCCAACCTTGCCAGAATCACAAAGATAGTTTGGGGTGGGTGGGGAGAAAAGTCCTTTCTGGAAAAAGGACCAGCTTATACAAAGGGACCAAGGTGAGTCCACAAAATGTGAGAAAATAGGGACCAGTCCAGTTTGAATGGTTGTAGCAGACACGCAGAAAGAGGTCTGGAAAGATGAGATGGGGCCAGACTGTGGGAAGCCCCGAATGTCAGATTGGGGAATTTATAATTGTCCCGCACTAAATGGGGTTGCTTGGCTCTTTCATGCTTTGTTTTGTTTGTTTGTTTTCATTTCCATCCTGGATGTTACCAGTACCTTCTTCTTATTATTGAGACTGTCTTTGCTGTTGATTTTTTTTTTTTTTTTTAATTTTCTGAGTCTGGACTTCATACAGAGGAATCTAAAAACAAAGACTTGAGTTTTAAGGAAGGAAATTTTAGATTTCTGGAAGGATTAAAGAATCTTGAATTTTCCAGACTTAAATTTAACCACCGTTGCGAGGCAATTGATCCACTTCCAGTTTTCCTAAGCCTGGATAAGAGGCAGGTAAGCCACTGTGACTGTGCTCTTAACCTTTGTGAAAGAAAAAAGCAAGACATCGCTCAAGTGGCTAGAGCTCTGACTCTTCACCATAAAACTGAACACCATGTATTTTTTTTTTCTCCAAGGGAAGATTGCAGCCTAGCTGGGTCCAAGAGAACAGACGAGCACCTTATGCTGAACACACACTTAGAGAGCTGGATGGGTTTTGCCATCTGCTAAGCCTCACAGAGCCTACAGTTTGAAGTTGAAGCGATGTCAGAAGCTGATTTAAGCAGCTTACATATGTTGCACTGCAGGAAAAACATTGGACGTTGGGGACTCTGGAAAACAATGTGAGGCATTTGGGGTCCATAAACTCTTTGTGTTTGTGACAAAACATGCCCCGTAGCCATAGGGCACCGCTTTTTCTCCCCCTTAGATTTAAGTGTAGGTTTTCCTCCTTTGCTTAGCAAAAATATTTTCACATTATCTTGTGTATTTGCTGGAACCATGATCATCACTCATGCAGTAGGTAAGGTTATTTTAGTTAATCACGATATTCTTTTGTTGCTTAAAGTCTGACAGAAAGTGCCAGTACTATGGCATGCTTTGGGAAATAATTCTATGGATTTGCCATTATTGAAAATGTCCTTGGAAAATCTAAATGCACAACGAATGAATACATTTATAGTAACTAACCTTTATAATTCTTTAAGGGTTCCACATGCATGGCGCAAATCACTCAAATTGTCCTCCGAGGCCTATGGGTGACTGCACTTGCCCGTCTGGCCTTATGCCCCCCTCTTTCCTATACTTTCCAATCCAATGAATCTGTGTGACCGTAATTCTCCAAACACATTAGATTTTTAAAGATCTCTAACTCCATCTTTTTCCTTCCTTTCCTTCCTTTTCTGCTTCTCCCCATCAGCTCTCCCTGTTGATGACTTACCTATTATGAAGGACCAGTTCAAGATCCCTTTGTCCATGGAATCTTTTATAATATGATACAATGTCCTTATAGTACTTAGCATGGTCTGTCTTGCTTCATAGTTATAAAATAAATATATTCAAGCCCTGCTTTTAACGGGTCATCTCTTTCTTTAGCGTGCAATGACAGCCCATTACCTCTCCCTGTGTATCTCAGATCCCCCTCGTGAGCCTTGGGAAATTACGTAAACTTCTAAGGCATGAGTATCAGCGGTTGCAGTAAGGGAGGATATTATTTTTCCATTATTTTGCAGCTTTTAAGAAATGAGTGTTTTCCTATTTTGACTCAAATTTTGGAATTCTCAGCATAGTTTTAGACACTTTTAGGCACAGGAAAACAACTGTCTGGTGGTAAGTATTGGCCAGACTTTTAGAGAGACATGAAATCTTCAAGGATCCACTCAATCCTTCGTAGTTTGTTTTTTTTGCTACAGTCCCTCTAGGCATATAGTTGTGATTCTCAGGCTCATACATTTCCCACGTTTATTCTGCTTGTTCCTAGACACACCTCACTCCAAATTTCTCCGAATTTCTCGGCTGGTATCCTTTTATCATCTCATAATTGCTACCCCATGCTTCTAAAGTTATTTGTCTATTCCTCTCATCCTCTGTGTGGACGTGAATCCCTCCTGTAATTCCTCAAAGTGCAAACATTATTAGACTGTAGTGTTTTGACAAAATTTTCCTACAGTAGGAAACTTCAAAGGCAGATATCTGACACCACCATTCTTGGAGTCTGATTTCTATGCCCCTTACCAGCATTCTCCCTGGGTCTGCCAGCAGCTTATCCATCCTGTACTGGCGAACCTTCTTTCTGTGTTTTCTCCTAGATCCCATCCCAAACAGAGGAAGCAAAAACCAATTCACAGAACAACCTCTGTAGAATTGTACAGCTCCCCCAGTGAAGTTAGTTTTTACATTACGGAATGGAATTCATTAACATTTCTTCCTCAACTGAGGGATTGCCCAAGAACAATGGGTCAATACTTGTGTTACTAATGAATAAAACTCGACATTAAAGTGCTGAACAAGGATCTGAGGCACAGCGCTCCAAAGTCAGATTCTAGCTTCCACCTTTGAAATGCAGCAATTTCTTAGAACAAGTGATTTAAAGGTAGGTTTGCCCCAATGGGTGGAAACTGAATAATTTATCACTGAGTTGTTTAGAATTGCCAACGTATGATGATAATAATAATAAAAAAAGCCTGACTTTCTTTAAATTGATTTTATTACTGCTTTTAAGTTCTCTACAGACAATACACGTTCTTATTACCTGCATAGGGAAAATAGTAGGTTAGCAAGGGGCGGGGGCTTTTCTCCTGCCACTGCTTGGGATCTCTCCAAATGGCAACTCTCCTCTATTTAATAACTTTAAGAACCAGATTCCATCTGCGGAAACATCAGAGAACGTGTTGGGAGCATTTTGGGGGTGAAAGGGAATGACTAAATATTTGTTCACAGACTTTCTTGATTTCTAGGAATATAGATTTAATTCCTTCAAGACAAAAACTCTTGTTCAGCTGAATTTCTGCGCAGTGTTCTATCTAGAAAGCATCTGGCCAGAATGGGGTGCTCTCAGGGTGTTTCTATCCTTGAGTGGAATTAAATATATATCGCCTTTGTTTAAAATCTTTGCCTTGCCAAGAATAATGGAGTTTCTTTTCCAATCCTCATGGGTGGCTCCCTGCACATCTAGTATACCCGTTTCTGTTAAGAAAGCGTGAAGGAGAAGGATTTGGAGTAGAGGCTGTGAATCAGAACCCTGGTTCAGGCTGCCTTTCCTGTGCAGGGCCAAGGAGGGCAAGGGTTTCACATCACATATAACCATGAAAAGAAAGTTTGGAAGCAGACCCCCTGGGTTTGACCGTCTTCACCAACTGTCAGCTGTGAAATTGGGCAGGTTCTGTAGTTCTCTAGGCCCTAATGTTCTCATTTGCAAGTTGGACGGAAGAGTACTCTGTTTTTAATTAAAGTTGTCATACAGATTAAAGGAGGTAAGTCAAGTACAGCATTCAGCCGGATGTGGGGACCAGGGATGCTTGCGCACTTTTGTGGGTGTGGAGTCTGGCGCGAACCAGCACAGAGAGTAAACTGACGGAGCTTAATCGGATTAAGTGCCGAGGACGCACTTGTGCAATGCTCGCTTTGGCAGCACGTATCCTAAAATTGAAACGATGCAGAGAAGATTAGCATGGCCCCTGTGCAAGGGCGACACGCAAACACACACACATGACGACTTCGGGATTCCATTCCTAGAAATAGAGCCAAGATAAATCCTCACACAGCATCATAGGACAAGTTAAGTGCCTTCAATTAAGTAGGGATGGAAACAAACACTAATGAAATTTCTACCATGTGCCAGACGCTTTACAGAGGTCGCTTCATTTAATCCTCAAGGCATCCTTACAAGATTATTTTATCAGAAATGATTCTCTATGAGGTTCCATAACCTGACAAGGACGCTGTGCTGATAATGGGCAAAGCAGGGGCTCATACTCAGGTGTAAGGTTTACTCCATTCCAATATCTCATGCAGAGTCTGAAAAGGATCATTATCTCTCTTTTGTTTCCCTCGTAGATGGTTGTGTGGATGAGCTCCTATATCACATGATTTTCCAACTGTGTCTCCATGTCCTCTTCTATTTTTACATATTATCCCTCCTTCATCCTATCACCCCCCCTTCTTGATAACATATGCTTTTTTTCTCATTGCATTGAAAATATTCAAAGGTATATATATATATATATATATACACATATATATCTCAGATTAAAGGATAAGAAAAATTCAGTTATACTAATATTAATAGTTACAAATTAAAGAGATTGGAACATCAGTTACTGTTTAAAACCGAACAGATCAACTGCCTTTTCAGATGTCAGCCAGGTCAGACGATTCATTTCCTTCTTTTTGAAAGTTGATTCAGCTGAATAAAGTGTTCTGGTTTTTAATGAGAGGGCTTTAGGACAAGGTCCAAGTTCATTGATTCCTGCTCTATCCATACATTTTCTCACTTACTTTTTTAAAGAATAAACTATATATCTTTAACTCTGAAAATGGAATTTAAATTTTCACTTATTGAATAATTTCTACTGTCAGGTAAAGGACATTTGTCACGTAGCTACGTGTTTTAATAAGGGATTGGCCAGTTGTATTGAGTTCCCAGGTGACATTAACTTTCCAAACATTCATTTATCATATACGATCGGATGATGATTTAGTGTTGCAAGGGTCCCCTGGACTGCTTGGAGACACACACACAAACTCACAAACACCCCATCCTTGGACATAGTTGCATAAAGATGAGTTAGACATTTCATGACTTGTGGGTCATGGTACAAAAGAGCGTAGAGAGTGTTTCACAATGAGTTTCATTATGAAAGAGTAATGCTATGGCCCAAAAAAAAGAAAAAAAGAAAAAAAAAGAGGGACAGAATAATAACAAATGCTCTTCATTTGTATTTCGTGCTTGGCTCCGTGAATTATTTATGTTTCTGGGCAAGGCCTAGGAAGTATTTCAATGAAGCCTAATTTGTCAAGGTTACTTCTACTTTACCATATTTTTCCTAACTATATCTTTCTGGATAGTACCACACATAAATATTTTCATTGTGTTGTGCATTTATTTGCAATATTAATGGCACTGTAAAATGTGGGGTATTAGCACCTCTTTAACCAATGTCAGGCAAGAATTAAGATCGGAAACACCAGTGTCTTCCTTTTAGAAATATGGAGGTTAACTTTGATTATTATTCAGCTTTTGTGGCTGATGAGCCAGCTATAAGTCATACTGTGGAAAATTTATTGTCTAGAAATCATGCTACTGAATATTTTATCTTACTGGAAATATGCTATAAAGGGGCTGCATCTTTAATCAAGTACATGGCGATGTTGCAATCTCTTGGTTGCACTGTCACATTAAAAAGTTGAGGTTAAGCAAAACTAAAGACCTGGCTTCTGAGGAAAGCAGTGGTTGCGGCTGTGTATTTAGACATTATTCCTCTAGGAAGTTGTTTTATTTTGTCTTTTACTTCAAATCTCTAAATGCGTTAGAAAGGAAAACCTTGGCTCATTGTAATGTTCGGATCATAGTTCCACCGGGTAGAGAAGTGTGAGTGGCCTGGCAGTTAGGGAGGAAATAAGGAGGAGAATCAAATATTGCCTGCTCAAGTGTTTTTTAGTTTCTATCTCTGATATACGTTCAAAATTTCCCAGAGAATCCAAGTAAATCTCCTGTTCATAGAGGAATGACTATTTCAAGGGTGGGGATGAAGTGCCCCATTTGTACGCGGGAAACTGACACGTGGCCTGCTCTAAAGTCGGGTTGCATGGGGTGGGGCACCTCAACCCTCCCCCCTGCCACCCCACACATGGATGCTTGAGGGCTTTGGTTGTGTTGGGTTTTGTTTTGTTTAGACATTGGACAGAGGAAGTGATTGATTGTTGTTGGGTCTTACTTTCCATTCAAATCTTGTGATTATTGGGCAGCCCTATCCTGATGCTTTTATTCCTTTTCGGTGACTAAGAAACATAAGAAAGGGATTCTGAAAGAGGTCTCAGAAAAATAGCCAAATCTGAAAAGACTCTAGCTGGGAGAAGACCCATGGAGAGGTTAAAAATACCACTGAAATATTATCAAACCAGCATCAAGCTTGTCTTGACCTTGTTTAGTTACTTTTAGTGTCAATCTTACTGTTCTCTTATAATTTTTCCCCAAAGCCTAATTCGCCTTTAAAAATCTTTTCTCCTATACCCCTCATAACCTGGGGGAGCCTAATTGCTTGTTGCACATGATTTAAAACCACTCTACTGAGGTTTACAGTTGCTAGACCCTTCTAAATCATTGGTATGTAAACCAGTGCAGAACGTTTTTGGTGATGAGAGTGTTCTGTACCGTGCTGTCTGGTGCAGTAGCCACTAACCACGTGTTGCAATTAGGCTCTTGAAATGTGGTCTGTGTGCCTGTGAAACTATTTTTTTATTTAAATTTGAATCGTCCTATACGACTATTGGCTACCATGTTGAAACAGCTAGATAGCGAGATACATATGTTCAATTGTAACTGACTCTTGTTTCTTGAGCAAGTTCGATGGTGTTCATTTAAAAATATTTTTCTAGGGATCCCTGGGGGGTGCAGTGGTTTGGCGCCTGCCTTTGGCCCAGGGCGCGATCCTGGAGACCCGGGATCGACTCCCACGTCAGGCTCCTGGTGCATGGAGCCTGCTTCTCCCTCTGCCTGTGTCTCTGCCTCTCTCTCTCTCTCTCTCTCTCTCCCTCTGTGACTATCATAAATAAATAAAAATTTATTAAAAAAAATAAAATAAAAATATTTTTCTAGGTAAGGTGCCATGTCTTGCTGCATTAAAAGTAATCTGAATATGCTCATTTTTGTATGTGTGTGTTTGTTGGTGTTGGGAGAAGTGGGTAGTGGAAGGAGAGATAAAGACAATTATATTTGTTATGTTTATATATATTATAATTAAGAAAAATTCAAGCTCTTCTGTAGGAAATATGTTTTACCATTAAGAATTCGGGTAATACTGTAAAGGAAGCCAGGGTGTGTGCTACTTTAGAGCTAACAGGAGTGACAGCAACACTCTACTTATCTGACAGTCCATTAACTTTGCTTATAAGAAGGGAAGCTAAGAAGCCAGAAATAATAAAAGAGATATCTGAGTGGCCTCTGGAAAGTACTATATGGCCCCAGATGTGGCCGACAACTCTAATTTCCTGTGCTCTTCTACACATGTGCACTGTGCTCAGTCTCACTAGACTATCACCTCTTCCTTTTACAAAATGTGGAGGTTTCCATCCTGCCCTTTGACTTGATTGTCTCTCTCTTTGCTCTTTTCTCTGTCTGCTGAAATCCCATCCACCTTTGAAAGGCAAGCCCATGTTCTTTGTGTTTGGGCCCTTGGGTTTCTGCTTCTTAAACACTCTGCCTGTGAGTTCTTTCTCTGCAGCTAACAACCTAATAAAACATGAGATTGGACCCAAAAGGGAGGAGGCTGCACAGGTTTAAAGTGCACTAGAGGGATCCTGGGTGGCGCAGCGGTTTGGCGCCTGCCTTTGGCCCAGGGTGTGATCTTGGAGACCCGAGATCGAATCCCACGTCGGGCTCCCGGTGTATGGAGCCTGCTTCTCCCTCTGCCTGTGTCTCTGCCTCTCTCTCCCTCTCTGTGTGACTATCATAAATAAATAAAAATTAAAAAAAAAAGTGCACTAGAACGTTTACTGCTGCTCAAAAACTGATTTCCAATTAGAAGCATCATTTTCTTTGACAGGTAGGAGTTAGAAAGTGTGATGGACATGGAGATGCAAGGAAGATCAGGCTTCAGAGTCCCTGGCTCTTCTTGTCTCTTTCCAAACTCCCATTTCCAGTATTTATGGTTTCCTAATTGGACTTCACCTTTAGGATATGATGATGTGTTTTATTCTCTTATCCACAAAAATAGTTGATTATCTGATTTTCATTGATCTCAAATAACTAGATAGACAGCATTTCCCATAACAAATGTATATTCCTCCAGTTGTTCTCTACTGCTTTCAAGTGGACCAGCTTGCAGCACTTTTATCCTTAGTGACTGTACTTAAGTTTGTAAGAGTTAGCCAACTTTCTCCAGGTGCCCTAAGTTTTGATCTCTTGTCCTCAATTGCTCTAGATTTTGTGAGTGCATAGTCTGCACTCAAAAGACAATCAGTGATAGTTTAACCAATTGCTTTGCTGACATGGAACAAGGACAGCCACCTGCTCAGCTCGGGATCTTGGATTCTCACGCTTCTCCCTATGACCAGTCTCAGTCAGGTCTGCCACTTGCAACATCTCATCCTGAAAGGGTGTGTATGAATTAGGAGTATTTGGATTTTACATGGCAAGATCTCAAATGGACTCAGCTTAAGCAAAAGATGAGATTTGTTCAAAATATACTGGACTATTTTATAGAATGATAATGTTGTGGGAAGAAGCATCACAAAGCAGGTAGGCCACAGTAACAAATGAGTCCTTGGACTTAACCCCTTTAGAAATCTCTCTGCCTCTCATCTTTGCTTTTCTCTATTGGTGTCATTCTTCATCACTGCCTAGATGTATTCTCCATTGTGGGAAATATGGCCAACCACCACCCAACTTGATTTTCTAATTCAAATCCAAATATCCTGGAAAAGGCTCTGGTTTGTCCAACTTAGGCCAGCCTATTCTAAGATCATTCAGCTATAGCCAAAAAGGCAGGGTCATGTCAGATAATATGCTATCTTCACACCAACTATAGGCCAACTATAGTGGGTCAGAGACACACTTTCCAGAATACAAGGGTTGCTAGATAGACCAAAAAATTTTTTTAAAAAAATGCCCTTTTTACCCCTCCCTCTTCCCATCCCTGCTGACTTCCAAGTACAGCTCAATGCCACCATTACCACAAGACTGACCCTTTAATAATGCTCTCTAGAACTGTGAAAGGGACACAGTTAAGCTGATTTAAGTTAAAATCATGGACCAAGCATTTGCTTACTGCTACTTACTACTCTGTAAGATTTAGCTAAGATTCTCTGTGACCTTGGCCTCATTTTCCTCACCAGTGAAAATGAAGGGATGGAAAGTAAATTGGGACTAGATTATAAAATGTTAAACTCATCTAGCTAAGGAAGGTTTGTATAATTTTTTGAACAAAAAATGCCAAGTAGTATATTAGGAATTATAATCTGGCAGCTGGTGTAGATTAGGAAATTTATAGCCATATTCAGCTATTGTGAAGATGATCAGGGCACAGTTTAGCACTGGGAAATCTAATCACAGAAAAGTGAAGCCCCAAGGGATAAGGAAGTCATTCAATCTTGACAATAGGCTGATGACTAGATGGTTGCCTTTTTGCCTCATTTCTTAGCACTCACAGACTCTCTCTCCCTTCATGTTCTGTACTGAATTTCTGCCTTTTGTTCACCAAACCAGCCATTTTTCACTTTTAACTCCAGGGATTTTGCATGCTTTTCTTTTTATCTAGTGACTCAACCTGATTTTGTGAATCTTAAGTTAGAATTTTTAGTGATTGAATTATGAATAGAAAAAAGGAAATATCTTAACAGATTACTGGAAAACTCCAAGGGAAGAATAAATTCAATCAAATAAATATTTCTTATCTACTCTTTTCAAGATTGTTTTTGTCAAAAGGACTGAAATTTCTGGGTTTGGACACAAGTCAAGTAGGGGTATAGAATAAGAAATTAGGGTAGTTGTTCTTATTTTGTGCAGATGGCAATATATCTGATTTTCATGATACTTATTGGGCAATTGGCAAAATAATAAAATATTTATTATCCTAAAATTAAAGAAAATAAATGTAAAATTTTTTGCTTAATCATATACCATCTTGTGCTAGATTTTAGCATAGATAATCTCTAACATCTGTCAAAGATTTTAGAAATAATTATAGGGGAAATTCTTTAAACCAAGGACATGCTATTTCATTAGCTTAATATTGTTCTCTGAATTACAGAGGAAACAGTATTTGATTTTAGTGATTGCACATTTAAAAAAATTTTGACTTCAGTATAGTTAACATAAAGTGTTATATTAGTTTCAGGATTGCACATTTTGATGGAGCTCAGTAAAAGCATGATCTAAGAACTAGTGAATTAAGGGTGAGTGTGCTCTCTAGAAGGTAGACTTCATCATGATGAAGTCCTTGCTCCCTGTCTCCTATCTCCAGTTACATGGAATCAAGGGTAAATAGCTCAGCATTAGACACAAAAAGAGACAATGGGTTCTCAACTCTGTATAGAGTTGAAAGCATATTAGAATATTAGAATCACTTGGGGAGCTTTAAAACAAAGGTAGATAATAGAGCCCACCCTAAACCAGTTCAATTAGAATCTCTAGGGTGACACATGGACATGGCTGTTTTTAAAGTGCTCCCTGGGTGATCCTAAATTGTAGCTAATGTAGAGAATCACTGATGGAAGAGATCAAAAAGGATCAGGAATCTTCTAGTCTAGTAATTGAGAGTCTTCAATTATTATTCACACTTAGGGCAGTGCAATACAACTATTTTATTTCACAATTTTCTTGGCTGGAAATGAAGGAATGAGACTAGAAGATCTTATGTATTTTTCTACCTCTATGAGTCTTCAGATATACTCTTGAGAATTTGTATATTAATAAAATGTTATGTAAATAGATTCAATATGGTTAAACAAATTCTGCAATGAATCCTTCAGTAATGCAAATAATATGTATATATTATGCATTACTGTATACTTACATTATTGTATGCAATATATATTATTTTATTATTATAATTAATTATTATGTAATATATATATTGCATACAATAATGTAATATAATTTGTATATAATTAAATAGAGATTGCATTCAGAACTCAAACCATTCAATGTTTCCTTGCTAGAGATACTTCAACAAATGAAAGATTTGACCTGACAGACTAGATTCTCCCTGGTTCTCATCATTATCTGGAGGAGGTATTTTTATCAGTTCTTACAGCTTTCCTTTAGTCAGTATTTCTCAGTGACTATTAATTCTTCAGTGTTTTTCTTGGAATATTTCAGACGTCATTGCTGGGCTTGCTGGGCCACCTAAACAATGTCGCACTTGTCAAAGGCCAAGAGACCTTTAAAATAATTTACCCATTCTTTTCATAAGTTTAACCAATACATATCAGTGTGTTTAGCATAGGCATACCATTGCCTGTGGGCATGACTTCAAAGAGCGAAATAGTAGATAGAATCACTGCTTTCCATAATTATTTCTCTCTCATACTTTCACTTTCTCATAACTGACTTCTGATTGCCTGCAACTACATTGTATTATTCACATTTTCTAGAATAAGAAAGTAAGAGTGTGAGAGCTAGGTTATTTTCCTACATTTCATACCAAGTGCGACAGGAAATTGTATCAGGACTCTTCCACTACAACCTTATCAGTTTTGTGTGAGCCCCCTGAGTGTTAAATGAAGTGTGTGTTCAATAAACATGCAAGAAAAATAATTTGTGTGCATGGAGTTGTAGGTGAAAGAAAGATAATGAGATTAAGACTTATCAAAATTTCTCTTAAGAAGGGAGAACATAGGAGTTTTTGGTAACATGATTTGATTATTGCTCAGAATAGAAGCTAAGACCTGAGAATGAAAGGGCTGAGATCTGGATGAGCTACACTGTTGGGTAAGACAGAGCTTTTACTTATTGCTCCTAAGGGAGAGGGAGAGATCAGAGCTGATGAGAAAGAGAGAATGGGTACAACCTACCTGGGAATACCAAGGACCAGAACCCTCCTCAATGCTTGTGAGGCCAACAAGTCCTGAATACATAAGGAGAGGGAATTTCATGTGGAGACTAGTAAAGAATCTGGGTTCTTTATCTAGGGCATCCCAGGACAACTGAAAATGTGTGAAGGAGGCTGTGTTGCATTGGCATGCAGAAGGAAGGAGGCAGCCAAAGGCTCATAGCTCAGACCATTGAATTGGGTTTAAGACAAGTGTAAAGAGATGTCTGCAGAGCAGCAAGTGGGGGCGGGGGAAGGAACATTTAGGAGTTGACATGTGTTATCTGAAAATGAATGGGATATGCCCCAGTGTCCTCAGTGAAAAATATGAGACTGAATGATTTTAAAGACAGCAGCATCATGGAAATGATTTACTTGATACTCTATTAAAAAGTAATTGCCAATGGCACAATAGCCCTGAATATTTCAAGGTATGCAAGGGATTATCAAAATAGAAAAGTTTAGAAGTATAATGCGTACTAGTGGCATCCTACATTATCTCCTTAGATGATAACACGGATGTGCAGAGGTAAGAATGATGGAGAAGGTCAATATTTGTATGATTATAAAAGATTTAAAGTTCAAGGATTTAATTAGATCATTTCTTTTTCCTCTTAGACACATAGTATTTCATCATGGTTGGTTTATGAGATTGTGTGTGTGTGTGTGTGTGTGTGTGTGTGCGCGCGTTTTCAATTGAATCCACCTGATTTTCTAACTTGGAATTATTTTTTCTCAATGTAGAATTGATGAAATGAGCTTTATTACATTCATAGTATTTGAAATAACTACTGTGGCCTGTTTTATTATTTTTGGTGATGAAATATTGCTAAAATTCTCATAATCTGCTAAGACAATGATTTGGACAAGTGAATCACATATTTACAAGATGTTGTTCTTTTTGTTTTAATGTGAAAGGTAATCTTAAATTACTTTAACAGAGCATATACCTCTATAATAAGTCAGTCTCCAAACTTTAATTGTTTATAATGAATATGACAGTTTCTTTAGAAGATATATTGTTTTACCGGTTAAAAATATTAAGCAATTCCCAAGGCACTTGAATTCAATTTGGTTTGGCTAGTTCATTACAGTTTTTCATTTAAACACAGACAAGAGTCTTCAGAATAATGATTCCAGCCCCCAAACTTTCATTCTAAATTTAGGTCAGGTAATTAGTGTGTGTTCCCCACAAGAAATAGGTAATTACAATGGTAAATACCCATTGGTTAAATCTATCTGGAAGACTAGATGTCTTATTTGTGTGTTTTAACGACATTAGAATAACTCTTAAAACCAAGAGACCTGCAACTTGTAATGCTTCCAAGTCTGGCATTTACTACTTATATAAATTTGTCATACCTGTTTCATACCTTCCTACAGAAATGACACTTGAGCTAAATGCTACCTGTGTTCACCTTGGAAGAAAATCAGATGGGTATATAATCTGGCACGAAAGTATAATACCATACTAAATCACATTTTCTGACGAAGGAGGACCAGCACAGATATTTTAGGCATCAGTCCGTGAGAACCCTGCTTGAAGAGCTTGTTGTGTTCTGCTGTGTGTGCACTTCAGTAATCGCTTGGGATCTGATTAGCTCCGTGTATGTCTTTTCTCATTCCCTGTCTAACTTACATCCATATCCAAATGAGAGTTAATGGAGGCATGATGTGGAAGTTGTCATATTTCCTTAGAGTTGTTGCCTCCCCTATGCAGAAATATAGTGATAGTTTTTTTGTTTTTGTTTAATGACAAGAAGAACATTTTTCCATGTAGTTTTCTGGGTACATTAAAAAAACATATATTATCTTCTTTTTTGGGTCATTGAAAATGAATTGGTTCATTAAAGTGGTCATTTTAAACAAAACGAATAAAAAACCTCCAATCTTCTGGTTTGACATGTCTCAGAGAACTTTCTTGTACAGAAAGCATGCATAAATGTATGAATTTACAGCGCTGCAGGCCATACCCTGGACTTTGGTAAATCCCAGAGTAAATGTCTCCCAAGACTTAATTTTTTAAAGATAAGTCTTTGGCCCAACCTAATGACCCTTCTCTGCTTCATTATTCTTCATTGCGCCTTTGTCTTTTAAAGATCTCCACATCATTTATTCCAGCTTACCGTTCTCAGGGTTATTTACATGGGAACAAATCTGGGTTATATTCATCTACTGTCATTCATCCTCAACATCATTTCTTTCTTGCACAGAGTAACTACATTACATTTTCATATTTAGCTAATTTGTTTTGGTGAAATGACTTCCACTATTATTATTAGAATGTTCTACATTGATTATTAGTACCTAGATCCAAAGTGGATAGCAAATATGCCTTAAGGTAGGAACTAATTTCTGGTTTGAAATATTTCTATTCCTTTTTTTTTATCCAAAAATATAGTTGCAAATGAATTTCTGCTGCCAAATCCAGTGGTAGGAAGTTCTCAAAAAAGGGATAAAATAGGCTAGAGTTTATTTTAGAGGAGTGCTGCAGAATCCAAGTTATTGATTTAGTTAGGGGTTTCCTCCAAAGATCATGTGCAAAATGACCCTTGTTTCTTTCCTTTACATCTGAACTATTTTCAGAAGATGTTTTTCCAGGTTCTACTCGTGATAGATCTTTGATGAGGCACATAAAGAACTGATGTAGGTAGACTGATAAGACAGATGCCATCAATAAATGCCTTCACAAAAATACTAGCCTGTCACAAGTTAATTTGATGCAGTATTTTCTGTCATGAGGTTGGATTAATTTTGTCCATTTTCTCCTCTTGTCGTAATTCTTGTCATGTGAATAAGAATGTATTATAAAGAAGAACATACTAGACATTATAATTCTGTGATAACTCATTTTTGTGACAAAGAATATAATGAGACCAGACAATAGTGCAAATTCATCATATTCCTACAGTGAGCTTAATATTGACTTCCTGGCTTCTCTTCATGATTTTGAGGGCATGTCACTTATGGTTTTATACCAACCAAATGATGAAAGAAACTGCCATTGAAGGACTTGTAGTGATTACAAAAAACCTTTTCAACAGGGAAATAATAGAATCATTTTGATTTTCTTTCCTTTCCAGCTTAAACACATACTTAATGTATATCTGTGATTTCATTTTGATGAAGAAAGACTCATTGATTTGATAAAGTTACTCAGAAAGTGTTATAAACTTCAAGATTGGACTGTATTTATCATTGAGGAAAGAGTAAATTTTCTCAATTTCTCAATAAATCACTATTTTAAGTAAAAAAAAAAAACCAAAGTTTTATAATGAAGAATCTTTCCAAAATACTACTCATATTTTGCCCTAGTAGCTAGAGCAAAGCAGTCATTTTTAACATAGTCTGTCACTACGACTGTAAAGATCTGATTCAGGAAATACCTCCCTAGTGACAGACTGGCTGTTTTTAATTGCCCAGCATTTCCATCACTCCAACCCTAACTCTATGGATTCTCCTATTTTTTTTTTCCTTTTCATTTTAGAAGAAGAAGAGAAGCTAATATCTACAAGCAACTGTTCCTTTTGTACAACTTCAGGCAATTTAAATAGAAACATAGGAGAAAGAATTTGTAGGGAATAGAAGATCCAGAAGAAAAGTCCTACAATAGGAATATCATTTAAATAAAACATTTGCTACCATCCTTATATTCATCATTGTCAGTGAAAGTTAGACATCATCACTCTTTTATTCTGAGTTCAGATAGCTCCTTAGAATCTTTCTCAGCACAGTAATAGAAATGAGCTGTTGATCATTGGTTTTATTTCAAGACTTGGAGCCTATTTATGACTCTTCCCATTAGATTCACATGCCTGGCATATGGTGGTGTTAAATAAACGCCCATTGAATGGATGATTACATGTTCTGAAGTTATGAAAAGAAACAAAATTCTAAAAAAAACAAAAAAAAACCCAAAAAAAACCCCCAAATTTTATTTATATAGTTGGGGTGTCATTTCTCCTGTGACATAGAATGAGAGTGATTGGACCCCCCCTATATACAGAAAGTGGGAATCACACATAAACATGCACGTGAAGAACTAAGAGATCTGTGTTTATGCACATGAAATATATACGTACCATGAGTATATACATAAATATAAATACACTCAGAGTTTAGTGTGGTTGAAAGACCTTTAGGCTTTACTTCGGCTTTCCCCTTTATATGACCTTGTGTCTCTGTTTCTTCAACTGTGAGATTCAAGCATGGGGTTTTTCTTTTAATTCTAGGCATCTATATTTCTACACACATGTGCAAAATCAATTTTTAAATAAGCCAGCAAATTTCACTTGACCTGATTTCCTGGATTTATTTTTATCTAATGGAAAAAATTAGACATTTTACTTGATTTTTTTTTTTTTTTTTTTTTTGCCAAGGCCCTTTGATGAAGTCGTCAAAATCCACTGTTTGATTTTTCTTTTACTAATTACAATTACCTGTAGGAAAAATATGTGATAGTATTCTTTTCTTGTTAGAGCCTGGGGATTCTATTTTGGTGTTAAAATTGGAATATCTCCAGCCTCTTGTGAAATGAAGTACAAAGAATACATTCTCTGGCTGAGGCAAAATTTATCCAGATAGAGACCGGCTCTTGCTCTTGAGTCTCCTGGAAAATCTGCCTTCTGAGAACAAAAGGCCCAATCTGATGTGGATTCTTGCAAATGGTGTTCACACAGGAAGCCTGAGTCACCCAATGGGAAGCAGCTAATTGGCCAGACAGTCTTGGAATGAATTTAGCTGCTGGTTGGCAGGTGGGGTACATTGTAAAGCACCACATCCAGGCTACAAAGTAATTTGTTTTTAATTACCGTGTTTGCTTGGGAAAGGCTGTAAGGTCTACTCATTGCTCATATTGGTATGCTAATTGACTGTTTGGAGATTTACAAACTGGGTCTTACACCGTGTCCTTTTCCGTCGCCTGTGGTGGTCTGAATAGCATGTTATTCATGTAGTTCTTCTAAAACTTTGCCTTAATACCTCAAATAAAGATAAAAGAGCAAACTTAACTCTTATTAAATCTCTAAACTTCAGGTAGTAAAGATTGTAAGAATATATCACCCCATAAGCATGTCTTTGATTTCATTTTGTTTCCTGGCTTAGAAAAAGGAATGTTTTTGGGTGAAATGTTCTTGGATGTCAACAAGTAAATACTGACTGATTTATGTGCTCGCTCTTACGGCCCAGGGAGGCGGGAGAGGGAGGTGAGGTGGGAGTGAGGAGAGCAGCCAGGCTGCAAGAGAAGCCAAGCAAATGGCGAGCCAGGTGCCTGCCCAGCAGGAAGCGTGCCCAGGAGCAGAGCCTGGGAACCCACGGTGGGTCAGATGGGGTTCACAAGAGCACAGGTGCTGGGCTGGTTCCTGCCCACAACCTGGGAGCAGCTATGGATCAAGCTGGGCTGGATGAGAACAGGAACAGAGATGACCTACAAGAATTATGAAGGGGCAGTCAGAACTGGGTCAGCTGGGGGACGTGTTGAAGGCAGTGAACATGCATCCATGTTAGAAAGGGCCATGGGGAATTTCTGCCAGCCACGCTGTAAGTCCCCTCCAGGTGCTGAGCTTGACAGCAGAGATCGTGGTGTTTGTAATTGTGTCTTCAAGGCCTCAGAGCTCTTGGAGTGGGGATGAGGGACTCACACAGACTATCTGTGACCTAAGAAAGTGTCCTATTGTCATGGTTGCCTGGGTTTTAATATAAAATTAAAAATATAATACAAAATTTAATATAAAATTCCTCATACAAAATTAAAATATAAAAATATCATGTTAAATGTTTAGCCTGTCTGTACTTCCTGGGGTTGGGAATACAACTGTTTTTTGTTTTTTGTTTTTTTTCAACCAGGTATATGCTCTAGTTCAGTCCTTCAGGCTCTATAATAGTTTCTAACATACAATTGGTGCCTGTGACTTTCCTCTAATATCTGTTGAATAGAAGAATGATTTTTCTTTCTGCAGTGCTTTGGCCCCAGATCTGAAAGATATCAGTTGTGGCTCTGTGTCTATAGAGCTCAATACAAGCAGAATGAAGTTTAGAACTTTTTTGTGAAATTTAGGTACCAATTCATTTTGATGTGGTGATTTACATATTTTCACTTTGCCCTTCTTGGGAGATGGGTATAGGTTATGCTTTCTATATAACTGCCTAAATTTTCAAATTTATTTAGTCATTGTTAGCACTGTTAGAAGTCATTGTTGTATTGGGGTGCTATTAATATGATAAGATACAGTCAGGGATGCAGGAATTCTGACCTGGACCAAAAGTACCCACTCTGAATAGAAAGATGAGTGTTTGCACCCAGGTGCTTGATAGTATTCATCTTTTTTCTGAAATTGCGCTCCTAAAAGCATAACTAAATCACTGCTTCTCAAATGGGAGCCACAGCCTCTTCCTTGGCATCAGAGGGATGGTGGGTTGGTACTGATGTCACATAGGGTTGAAAGCAGCAAGTCAGGTTTTCTGGTTCAGTTTACAGCTCTGACACTTATTCGTGTTATGACATGGGTTAAGTGATCTCATCTGTAAAATGGGAGCGATAAGTGGTAACACTACTCACTTCGTTGTAATTATGTCTCTAGGGTAATAATTTTTATAAATTGTGATTCGTATTTCAAAGGGACAGATGAATGGAAGATAGAGAAAAGTTGATCTCTTTTACAGATCAACAAATATGATGGTAGATATGATGGAAGTGGAAACGTACATTGGAAAATCTGAGCAATTTTTTTTTTTCACCTGGACATTTAATAGAGATTTTACTTTCTGTCCAAGCGTTTGACAAAATGGTAGGTATAATCTATACATTTTTATGAATGAAGAGGATGCAGTCATAGACCACACTAGAAAAGATTTACTTATATACAGATTGACTAATTCTCTGTGCTTTTTAAAAAATTGTGAGGATAGTAATTAGGCTGTGCTTTCATGACAAGTATAATTAAGAAACAATACTGACTGAATTCAACACTTGTACAATTAACACAAAATGGTAATAACCAAGCATATTGGAATCCACTGATGATCATAAAGCAAATTTATTCCACTAAAACAAGAAATGAGATCTGACATGAAAATATACGTGGAGGAGCCTCAAAGATAAAGCAAATTTTGGGTAGCCAATTGATCAAAGTTGATCATCCTAGAATAATCATGACTCTAATAAAGCTGTTTTCAGAAGATCTTTGCTGAAGAATATTAACCCAAAGCCCACTTGTGACATCACAATCGACACATTCACCTGTATAATTTTTTCCTAGGATTGCCTTCTATTGTTTGAAATCACATTTAATCCTTCCACAATAGGAGGCTGATATGCAATTGTGAATGCCTGAATCACACTGCTTTACTCCCTAATTTCATTTGAGAAAATCATTTTATAAACTAATATCCTGATTCCAAGCAGAAAAGAGATGGAATACACAATAAAGTGTCCACAGGGGGTTTCAGCATTTCATTTGGGGTGTCATATTGAACATTAAAATGCAATGTAATAAAAAGATGTGTAGAAGAGATGAAATGGTGGTGTCCTGCTGAATAACTTAAAGAAAAAAAAAAAAAACACCGCTTCAGCTTTGAGTGCTACATTTTATTTATAGCTTCAACTGATATCTTGACTTCAATCACAAAACCTCTAGTTAGTTTGCAGAGATGGTTTTATAAGCCTCCTGGGTGAAGAGAAATAGTCCTCCCTGATTGGTCCACCAATAGGAGGCGAGCTCAAGGAAACAAAGAGAGAAGATGAAGAAAACGAGTCAGCAATGTGAAAGGTGGAACAGAAGTTTCCCGGGGGAACTGTGTGTGAGTGGAAGATCGGTTTCAAAAACTGAGAACTTGGAGGACAATGGAAGGGCAAGATAATAAGCTGAGCCTACAGAAGAAAAATAGAAAGGGAGGAAACTCTGCTATACTGTGAGCAAGCAGCTGGATCAGGGGAGAAAAATGCAAAATGCCTCCTAAAATAAAATTCATCGATGAATAAGGGGAATGTGGCAAAAACAGTATAACTGTGGTTAGTAGCTGCATTGTGGAGCTCTTCGGCATACCACGTCTTGAACAAAACAAACTGATTTTAGTTAAGAAAATTTAAGAGTATACCTACCTGGCTTACAAAATGCTTTCACTAAGAACATGCGTGGGCCATATATTTTGTTGTGTATGTGGATAGACTATATTCATTTTTTGTATTCATATATGGGATTTTATTCCATATATATATATTTTTTTGTTTGTTTTGTTCTGATGTCCATTTTTCTTTAAGGTTAAGATTATTTCCTTGAAAGGTAATTCTTTCATTAAAACGGGTTTTGTAGAGCAGCGTCATTTTCATGTGGACACTGCTCAGTTAAATGGACTTTGAGGTCAGATCCTGCCAGCGCCACCTGTCAAATATACCAGGGGCTGGTGGCTTCTCATCGCCTCCCGGCTGCTACCCACCATCTTTCACCGGATCGTGGAATAGCCTTCTCACTGGTCTCTCTGTCTCTACCTCAGTCCCAACATCATAGCCAGAGAAATGCCATGAAAATGAAGACGGCATCACGCTCCTCCTCTGCTCACACCCGGAGGGCTCCGGGCCTACTCACGGCCGAATCCGTGCACGTTCAGTTCACCACCTGTGGGAAGACCCAGCAGCTCTGCAGAGCTCAGCCCGTAGGGTGCAGCCCTTGGATTCATACTGTATTCAGAGCACCTCTTTTCACTGGGTAATTCACTTCAGAGAGGCTGGAAGTCAACCATTTTGCTTTCCAAGTTCCACAAAGCTGGACGTAATTTCTGGCAGCGCGTCCACTATAACCCAATTGTATTAGAATATAGCCATTTGGCGGTTGCATAAAGTTTGTCGTAATTGGGTTTCACCTGTTAAACTTATTATAGGTCACACTGTGGTTTAATGATTTTTATCCAGGCCTGTCACTGCCCAAGGGTTGAGAGCTCCAAACTGACCTTTAAGAGAGAGAGAATAAATATGAGAATTAATCATTTTGAGAGTAGAAAATTTGAGATGGGGATGGTCGGCTCTCAGAAATTGAAAGCTGTTTTTTAAACTGGGAGGAGATGTACTTTTAACTTAGAGTAACCCAAGTAGTTTAAAAATAGGGTGAAATATTAATATTTTCACTAAATGGATTCCTTTTTAGATGCTTTCAAGTAAAGAGGGGGATGTCACATCTCTAATTGATGAGAATGTGGGGTTGTATAGGCATTAAAAGATGTAGATGTAGTGGCTCCCAAACTTTGTGTTCATTGCTAAGATACAAATTCAAGGGTTTGCCTGTAGATATTCTGACTTATAGCTAGTGTGGGGCTCCAAAATATGTGTTTATTTAAAAGCAGTCCCCGAATCTCACTTTGAGAAACCCTAGTACACACTGGGAAACAGGAAGAAGGGCCCTTATCTTGAGAGGGCCCTAAGGAACTCTGTGGTCTCGGACATGTCATGTTCTTTCTTCAGGTTCTCTATCTGTGGTATTAGCGAGTCACTTATACATACACATTTTATAGACTATCAGTCTTGTTCCCATGCACTATCTAATCTTTGTAGAATTTTTGCAAGGTGGTTTTTACTGTCCCCTTTTTATAGAAAAAAAATGCGAAGTTCAGAAAGGTTATCGCAGGTCAGTGACACATGGCAGATTGGTGACAAAACCAGGCTGGTAAGCCACGCTACTTGTGACCCTATACTATGCCCGTCACTGTACTTCAGATGCAGAAAAGAGAGGATGCAGACTATATATGTTTCCTTCTAGTTTAATTCCATGGTTTAGGCAGCCTGCTTAGATAAGCACAGTTATTTTCAGCGCACATTTCCACAGTAGCAGGGTTCAAGTCCAAGGAGTTCATATTCTAGTTGAAGCGATGGCTGAAACATATTAAACATGAAGCTGGTCTTTTTTTGGTCTGGACGATTCTGTTTTATTAATCAGTGAGTCATATAGACGGCTCACTTGATAATCAATTCCATGGATCACCAAGCACATGGTGTCGAGACAAAAGCACATGGTGTCCAGTCCACTGCACTGGAAGGCGAAGGACCCAACAGAAATGACTCAATTCTCACGTCCGAGGAAGTTCTAGCAGAACCCCCCAGCACAGACTGTCACGTAGTTTTATGATCGAGGAGAAATAGCCCTAACTTCCTCCTCCCACCTGCCATCTGAACAAAACGTGAGGTAAGGCAAAGGAGTGGGGATGATGAGAGATCAAAAGGGTTTGCAGAGATTGCACATCTAATTGTAGAGAAGGTGGCCGAAGCACAGCATCCGACAGCCTCCCCTCCGAGCAGCAGAACAGCTGTCTTTCCCCTGAAGGAAGGCTGCTCCCCAGAGGACAGGAGGTACAGAAGTGGCGTTAGGCTCACAGGGCTCCTCTCTCAACTTCACCAAACAGGTCATTTGCTTCTTCTCTTTGGAGATGAGTCAAAAGCAGAACAAGAGGCCTGGAGTTTTCAACGTCACCCATCATCAGGGAAATACAAATCAAAACCATGATGAGATCCCACCTCACACCTGTCAGAATGGCTACAATCAAGAACATAAGAAACAACAGGTGTGGGCGAGGCTGCAGGGAAAGGGGAGCCCTCCCACCCTGTGGGAGGGAAGACACATCGGTGCAGTCCCTCTGGAAAACCATATGGAGCTTCCTCAAAAATTAAAAATCAAACTACCCAATGACCCAGCAATTGCACTACTGGGTATTTACCCACAAGCTACAAAGCTACAGATCGAAGGAGTGCATGCACCCTCATATTTATAGCAGTATTATTAACAATAGCCAAACTATGGAAAGAGCCCAAAAGTCCACTGCCTGCTGAATGGATAAAGAAGAGGTGATACCCACGCACACACGCACACGCACATGCACACATGCACGCACACAGAGGGGTATTATTCAGCCATCAAAAAGAATGAAATCTTGCTATTTGCAAACATGTGGATGGAGCCAGAGCGTATTCTACTAAGTGAAATTAGTCAATCAGGGAAAGACAAATATCATGTGGTTTCACTCATATGTGGAGTTTATGAAACAAAACAGATGAACATATGGGAAAGGGGGGAAAGAGCCTCTTAACAGTAGAGAACAAACCAAGGGGTGATGGAGGGAGGTGGGCGGGGCATGGGCTGGATGGGTGATGGGTATTGAGGAGGAAGCTCAAGAAGAATCCAGAGGGTATTACTCATGGTGGAAGAAAGAGTGAGAGAGGAGTGGACCTTTCTCTGTGTCCTCACTGTTGTTCTCATGTACAAACTTAAGTGTCTGCTTGCTTTGACCTGCTCTGAGATGAAACATGGTGCTTTCTTCACACACTCTATTTCTCTCTTTTTAGAGGCTCCCCCGAGGAAACCTGCCTCCATTCTAGCTTGAGATTCCAACCCATTACCTCCAGCACGTTTCTCCCGGCCCCCTTGCACACTTTGCTCCATAATAAGAAAAAAATCCTCATGTCCTCAGCAGACAGGAATAGAAGCGTATATTTTTGAGAGGTTACTGAGTTGAAGACTTGTCTAGTTGCTTTGTTGATATTTTATTTTCGGGAATAGAAGAACATCTAATTTGAAGGGATGGGGAGTAAATAGCATTGCACAAAATTGGCATCATATTAAGCCTACACAGTCAAAACTCACTGAGTGACATTGGCTAGAGAGAGCTCTACGGTAACCTAGGAAATAAGAATTTAGAGTGTCAGGCAACAGAGAAAATCAAATTATTGTCAACTTACTCTAGGAGCTCTGTTCGAGCGAATATGTCATGCAGGCAGTGGCAGACATTTAAAAAGCCCTGCCTCGAAGCAAATATATTGCTTGGTTACTCTCTTAAAGCATTTTCATTTTTAATCTCAACTCCAAGATCTTCTCTGCGTCTTATTTGCCGTGGCTCTCTCCTACCGCAGCGCGTTCTCCCGCCACCACCAGAGCAGCTGCCATGTTTAACCATCACAGCGTAGTGGGGCTGAAAGCAACCTAAACACTCTGATTTTACACAGAGAGACCGAGTCTCAGTAACATGAAGGGATTTGCCCAAGGTGCAACCGCCCCCCCCCCCCCCCCGCCAGCCATGACACCACAGGCAGCAGAGCCAGGGGTAGAGCTCAGCTCCCCTACAGGCCACCTGGTGAAAGGTCACATGATTCCCACATGGTAGCTGTTTCCTGTTTGTTTCCTTCTTTTTCTTTAACATTTGGAAAGCCATCTAATTGAAGAGTAATGCCTGCCCCTTTAGAGCGACCTCCAAGGTCGATGTCTCTGGAGGTTCTTGGAGCTGGCCTCGCGGGCGCTACTTGTCCTGGCAGTGCTGTTGCTGTGGCTGCTCTTGATCCCTATGCTTGACTGTGCTGAGCGCTTCGTGGATGTAGTTTCCTTGAACCCTCCCAGCCACGTTGCGGGAATCTCATGGAGGTTAGCTTCTTCAGGAGACACGGTGTCAGATCTCATCAAACTCAGTGACAGCCTTTACTGTAGGATCCCAGTGGGGGTAACAAAAGGGATCATCATTTCCTTTAAAGCAGAGGTCCTAAAAAAATAAATAAATAAATAAAAATAAAAAAAAAATAAAGCAGAGGTCCTTACTAATCATGATTGACTTCATTAGGTGGTGTCCAGTAGAGCGGGGGCCAAATGATATTTCTAGCAAGTTGCTGATGGGGGCGAGAGGGTGGAGGGGGCGCAGGCTGGCAAATATGGCTATCACAGAGTTTGTTTGAACGCAGCAGGCCTGGGCCCAAGTCAACTGTGGACCGAGTCTGTGATCCTGGACAAGACACTTTGTGGGGTGTGGCCCATGAGTGTGCATTGAGGTGACCGACTCCCTGGACCTGAATGCTGGAAACTCCATGGAGCAGGCGTGGAGGCAAGTGTTCAGATACAGCCTTGTCTCCCTGAGTTACCAGGCACGGTGCTCATCAGTCAAACTCCACCCAGGGCCCTGTACGAGGTCCTTTAGAGTCTTATTTTTAATTTTCATGGCACCTGCTCTATTGCCATTTCATATAAAAAAATATTGAGACTCAAAGAGGACCTAATGCTTAGGTACCAGCAAGTGATGGAGGTGGGACTTGGCCCCGCTGTGACTGGCCCCAAAGTGTGCTCTCTCTGCACTGAACCACGGAACTGGCTCGTCTTACCTCTGCGCCTTTCCACCTTGCCCTCCAACTGCTCCGTCACCATAGTTTGTTTGGACTTTCCTGGCCATGACTTATATTTTGAAAGAAAAAAAAATTTAGGAATTCCACAACTGCTGGTGCAATTGACTTCCCGAGATGTCCCACTTGACTGATCTGTGACCGACGTTCGTAGTCATACCAGCTATTTGAGTACTTCATTGCAAGAACACTTACCAGCAATTGCTATCCGTAAAATGTATCGAGTGAGTGTTATTGCTATGACAGCTCATGAGTTCCAAACTGTTTTTATAAACCCAGGGTTTGATACCACGAGGACGGATATCACCAGTTCAAATTGTTTTTCGCCAGTAATTTCTGCAGTGACTAATATTGTCACTTGGATGCACCTAATGCCTACAAACAAGGATGGGTAAAGCAAATGCAGTGTAGACGTATCACATTATTTCTTAATGGAAACCAGCTTGGTTTTAAGCATTTATTTAGAATTTATTTAGTGTCTATTATGTGCTGAGCACTGCAGTGAGTGCTAAGGGGAATACTAACAGTCATTAGACGTTGTGTCATCTATATATTTCTATCTGAGGCAGGGTGGAAACACACACACATGCACATAGCCATGGCTCATTTATGTTTTTCTCAGCAAAAATTTCAAGACACGTATGTACATATGTAATACCATTCAGCACTCATAACGGCCCAGTAAGGCCTGTAGCACCAGCCCTACATAAGTAGGCTGAGAAAGGGTGGAGAACCCAGCGAGCGTTTTGGAGAGGCAGGACTTGAAACCGAGTTTTCTGACGAGAGGTCTGTGTGCTTTTCACTATTCTACTTTGCCACACAGTAATATGATCTTCAAGTGAGCGACACAGAATTAAGTACTACAGAGTCTCCGAAAAGGGAGAAATCTCCTTAAGCCAGAATAGCTGCTCTTGGGTGATGGGTAAGACTCGGAGAGATGAAGAGGAGGGAGAAACGTGACTCCAAGCAGAGGTGAGAAGAAGGCCTACGAGGCTCTCAGCACGAGTGAGAGGTGCTCAGTGGCATCGATAAGCCAAAGTGAAAGAAGAATTGGAATCAAACAAGGATCGAGGATGATGTTGGGGGGCGGGTGGGGCCGGACTGTGGCCAACCATGGATCCCAGTTTATCAAACTCTGACCCTCCCCAGACCTGGGAACTCCCTGGAGGATGGAGCAATGTCTTTTCTCTGCTCCTCCTCTGCTTCTGCTCGGCTGACACAAATTATTTTCTTGTTGTAAAGGTCACTGCGAGTCTCCAGGAAGCTTTTACTGACTGTTAGAGTTTGGATATTTTCCCTTCAAGGAACTCCCAGAGCATTGATTTTTGTCCCGTGAAATTTATCACTTCATAAGATTCTGTACTTCCCCCCCACCCCCAATTGTTTTGAGCGAGTCTGTAGGATGACCTCAAGCCGACAATACGCTTCTGGAAAGCAGAGATCGTGTCTTCTTTATTAGAAGCTGTTGAGACTTTCATAATATGCAACAAGGCATACGCGGAAACAGGGGGAAATACGTCTAGGAACGAAGCTGTGATCCTCTACGTGGGAATCCCGTGGATGGCAGCGATACAGCTGTGCCCGCTTTAAGAATGATGACATGAAAACCAAAAAGAGTGATAATGTGACTTTATAGATGCCGGATTGGAGGCGAGTGGGATTCTTACCATCAAAGAGGAAAAACCACCCCGTATCTTCAGACAAGCTGCGCTTCTCTTAGCAATTTAAGTGTCACTTTGACGTGTGTCGCTGCCCAGTGCTCAGCAGCCCCGGTCGGGGCGGTCCGGGCATCGGCTCCTGCCCCCTGGCCCCAAGCCTGCCCCCTGGCCCAACCACACTACCTGGGGCCGGCAAGCCCGGGATTCGTGTTGTCTGTGGAAAGAGACACCGGAGGAACAAGGGGCCTGTCTCTGGCTCTGACCTCTCCCTGCAGCAGGCTCCCGAGGTCACGGTGTCTCCGTGGGGAGGGTCTCACAGCGTCCCACGAGCCTCGGTGGCTCCTCCAGGTGGGTGGCTTCCCTCGGCCGGCTGGTGCCAAAGTCCTGGAACGCTGGGAACGAGGTCCACGGAGCAGCGCCCGCCCTGGACCTGCCACGGCCCACCCACGGTGAGTCCCGAGGCCTGGCACCCACCTGGGCCCGCCCCAGCCCGGCCGCACCCTCAGCTGGGGCCAGGGCCACTGGGAGGCACCTCCTGGTGGCAGTTCCGTGCTGAGTGCCCTTTGGTGGTGTGGCCCCTGTGGCTCCCCTCCTGGGAGGATGGCTTCTCGGTGAATCTTACCAATGTGACACCTCGAAGAGCTTTTACGCCTCGCAGCAGGCCGCAGCTGCGCCCCCTGAAGCAAGATCTGGAGTTGGGCCCCGAGGTGTGGGGCACCTTCCAGATTGCTTCCCTCCTGGGTCCTTTGCCTCCACCCTAGACGTGGCGGCTTCCCTGGATAGCTGCTCTTATATTCTTCAGAGTCCTCTTCACCTGCTAGTAGCTGGTACTCCAGGAATCCAATCTCCTGTTATAGTTACTAATGTTTTTATATGAAAGTTTTCTTGTTCAAATCACTACGTAGTTACTTTCTCCTAATTGGACCTAATTCAAACAAGTGCTAAAAAGCTTAAGAAAAACAGAGTCCTTGACTCTACCCGTCTTTTACCACCCACCCCCACTCTCCAGAGGTAATACTTTAATGCACACATATACTTTTATATTTCATATATATATACTTAATTTACACTATTATTTCTGGGTTTATCAGTTTTAGGCATTACCCATTCTTACATTTCTTCAGGCATCCCAAGAGTATTATCATCATTTTTGGTTAAAATAATAGTTGCTGCTTACATTATCATGACTATATAAATTTTGCTTTCCATTCAACCAAGTAATGTTCTATGATGATATTTCTTTTCTTATATGATTTAAAAAAAATTGTTTAAAAACTAACAATGCCCTGGTTATTATGTTTTAGAATTCAGAACATCTATTTATATGTTCTAAATTGCTGTGACAGATCTGTCAAATGTCTATTAATAATGTTTTCCATATGAACAAATGGATGAGTGAGTTTTTTAAAAATAATTTTCCTACAGAATCAGTAAAGCATTAGACCTATAGAAACCACTCAAGATTGTCTAACTGTGCTACCTGCTTCCAGCCTTGATGTTGATCCCGGGGATGTGAGCTTGGACGTATTTCTTAAGCTTGTTGGGTTTAGCTTATCTTCTACAAAATGAGGAAAGCAAAGTTGTACATCTATGAAACATATTCTAACATATTGATTCATGGAAACCTAACTTGTCTGTTCAGTTATTACTTCTGTTCTAGGGGTAAGTTGAGTTTTTAGTATTTTAGTATTGGCTGATCTAAGTAAGGACAACCCTAGAGTATCCGCTACCTCTCAGGGACTTTGTCAAGATGTCATAAGCTGTGTTTTCCAGAGCCATCTACTCCAGGTAGGAAACTGGTACTCTTTTTTTAAAAAATGTATTTATTTACATTTATTTACATGTATTTATTTACATTATTTACATGCATTTTTTTTAAATGTATTTATTTACTCTGGCTGGTGCCAGAGGAGGGGCAGAGGTGAAAAGGACAAGCAGACTCCCTGTTGAGTGAGGAATCTGACACAGAGGCTAATCCTAGGACCTGAGATCATCACCCGAGCTGAAGTCAGATGCGTAACTGACTGAGCCACTCAGGCGCCCCAGAAACTGGTGCTCTTTGTCCCTGCTCTTAGCACATATGGGTCAAAACCAACCATTGTGAACCTTTCCCTGGGCTGTGCATAAACACAATTCTGTCTGTAGAACACAATTATGTATATAAGACTTTAATTCTAGTTCTTAAATGTGCATTAAACAACCAATAGTTGAAATCATGATAGTAGACAATATGGTGGTTCGTTTCCTTCTGGAGGAGGATAATGGCGTAGCGATGTGGAACAGAAGTTATGTGATCAAGGATCCCTGAAAATATTCTTACCTCATTTGTGTGTATATTTGAGAAATACTTGAGGGCCTATATCCTGGGCACTTTTCTAGGTTCTGGGGAAATGATAGTGAGTAAGAACACACTCATGGAACTTAGCATCAGTGGCAGAGGTAAACGATATCAAATAACTACGTGCGAACATAATACAGACTGGTGCATGGGAGTATCTACTTGGAAAAAAGGATTTATCTTAGGGAGATCAGGGAAGATTTCACTGAGAAGATGATCTTTGAGCTAAGGATTAAAGGGTTAAGTAGGAGTTAATTAGACAATAGGGGAGGAAACAGTTCTCCATTTAGAGAAAACGGGGTAGGCCAAGACCCCGTGGCAGCAGACAGCACAGCAACACAAGAGACATGAAAACCACATAGCTGGGGAGCAGGGAGCAGGAGGGAGAGTGACATAAGGTGGGGCAGGTAGACAGGTGGCAGCTAAGCATTGCAGAGCCTCATAGCCCCCATCAAGGCTTGTGTTTATCCTAAGGGGACGAGGAGCCCTTGGAAGAGTTTCGGCAGAAGGATGGGCCTTGTTGTGCATCGCTGAGGTTTCCGTCTTAGAGGACTCTCTCCCACAGCCTCGCAGAGGAGCCTGCAGGGAGTCAGGGTGGATTCAAGCAGGCCACGTAGGGGGCTGGGAAGATAGAATCGCATATTTTCACTATTAAATATTTTTTGCCTCAATTTTAACTGGAGACTGTCGGGTCCAGGAAGTAATTACTCCCCAGACTGAACTTTTGATGCAAGCTTCTGCCTTTGTCATCTCTCAAATATTTGTCCTCCTTTATTGGCTGGGTCTACGGCCAGCTCCTGGACTGTCTTGCTGTAAACAACTAAAGCATCCCGATGCAGGATCGTAATTGCAGTGTAAGACCCAAATCCTTCCCTCCAGTCATCAACTGGACATGAATTCCTAACAGCCAGGCAACTGCAAAAAATGTACTGAGGCACATTTGAACCAGGATTTTAAATCTCCTTGATGAACAAATTGGCTTACCACGCAGGCGGTCTAATGGTTAGCCTCACAGCCAATTACTAAGACAACAGAAAATTGCAAATCCGCTTAGCCAGGGAATTTGGCCGTGCCTCGGACCCTTGGTAGTAAACTCCATTTCCAACTGTCTTCATAAAAAGTTAACATGGAACATTTGAAAATCACACTGAAGGATAGAGCCGGCATTTTTTTTTTTTTTCAAATTTGTTCTGATGATACTGATGTTGCTGTATTAAAAACTTTAATTCTATGGCTTAAATTAAACAATTTATTCTGAGTTGTTTTTCTTGCTTTGCCTCAACTAGAAGAACTGGAATTGCCTTTTTCTCCCTAGTATTTCCAATGATGTATGGCAGGGAGGATGATCTGCTCACTAATTAAGCTAAAGATAAATGTATCCTTTCTATTTAGGTCACTGTGGAGGCCTCTTTTGAAATTTCAAACTTGCATTGGTATATAAGCTTTAATAAAAGCTGGTGCCTGAGGCATGCTTGCCATAGGTAAAGGATTTTCACAGGAGTAAAAAACATGAAAATAAGTTGCTATGTGCACTGCTTTATTCTAACCGGAGAACTCAAGTAGAAAGATAATATTTTGTATTTAATTTAGTGATTACACAGGTTATTTTTGTAGGAAAATGAATTATCATACTAAAAGTTCCGAAAACTAATCCAAAGAAATTGCCCGTTTTTCTGCTCCTTATCAGATGTTTACTAGAGATTTACTGTAGGAAAATGAATTATCATACTAAAAGTTCCGAAAACTAATCCAAAGAAATTGCCCGTTTTTCTGCCCCTTATCAGATGTTTACTAGAGATTTACTGAATGGTGCTCTCCTTAACAAGTTATGGATCCAAACCATAGGTGTTACCCATTAGGAAGTGTAGGACTTGGGGAGCTTGTTATTTGGGAAAGTGCTATGTAGAAACAGTTCTCCATCCTTTCTCTCCTGTGGCTTCAACCATCATAGTGAAGTTATGGATGGTTCCTCATGACTTACTACTTATAGAATCTAAAATTCTTAATATGACATCAAAGACATTTTTTTAAGCTCTTACCAGGATATACCATGATCTTTTGTTTAAGGTAGCTGTTAGGATCTCATTATATATTATTTTTTTATCACTTCTATAGCAAATGACTACAAATCTGGGGCTTAAAATAACATGAATTTTGGATCTTGTAACTACACACAAGTCTTACTGGGCTAAAATCAAGGCATCAGCAGGCTGCATCTCCTTCCAGATGCTCTTCCAGGGCAGAGTCATCTTCCAGGCTGATTCAGGTTGTTGGTAGAATTTGGTTCTTCGTAGTGATTAGACAAGATTCACGTTTTCCTGTTGGCTGTACACTGAGGGCTACCCCCATCTCCTAGAGCCCACCACATTTTTTTGGTGCCTGGCCCCCTTCTTCAACCTTTGAAGCCAGTAAGCAGGTCGAGCCCTTCTCGTGTCTCATGCCTCTGGTTCACCTCTCGGCTCTCCTTCCGTGTTGAAGGACTCACGGCTAGACAGGACCCATGTAAACAATCCATGACACTCTTCCCAGCGGGAAGTCAGCTGAGTAGCAATTCAATCCCATATGCAGCCTGAATTTTCTCTTGCCTGGCAAAGTATCATAGTAACAGGATTAGGATGTGGCCATCTTTGGGTATGGGGGGCATTTTTCTACCTGCCACAAACTATAATTGTTTTTTTTTTAATGGGCTGGCTCATCCCTGAGGGAGGGAACTATCAGTGTAACTGAAGCGCCTAACGGTATAGGGTCTGGTCCTCAGTTGTCATTCAAAATGTGTTTAAATAATGAATGAAGAATTGAGTTTTTAAGTAATTAGCCCCAAATACCACCCAGCAAGGAGTCTTACTTTCACTGATTAGTATGATAGCTATGAAAATGCTTTGAGACATAAATATTGTGTAATAATTGTGTGTTATTATTTTTAATGTGTTTGCTTTGGTGACAAATATAATATGCATCCCCATTCCCTTGAGCCTTGCTTGCTCTCGCTATGGAGTGTAGGACAGGTGCTCAATTCCTCAGCCTCTCAGCTGTAGAAAAAAAAAAAGTGACACATTTCTGGCCAGTAGGTGTAAGCAGGCATCTGCTAGAAAAGATTCTGGGAAGGCTTTTGCTTTTTCTAATAAAAGGGACAGATGCGGTCAACACATAGCGATACAATCCAAAATGTGCAAGGCAGCAGAGCAGAATCTGAGTCTTTTATGGCATTATTAATCAATTAAATTAACACTAGTGACCTGCCATATCCAAACTTCTCAAGTAAGAAGATAAATCTGATTCACGTTTGTTGCTTGAAGCCAACAGATGCCTCCCCCCCCCTTTTTTTCTCTCTCTCTCTTTAAATATACATATTTGGAGACAGAGAATATCATATATAATGTATATATATGAACATACATGCAGACTTTCTGCACATATTCCTCATCAGCCTCTCAGAAACAAATCAACTCAAATTTAATAAAATATGGATTAATGTACTTAAATTTGTGAAGCCAAAAGGATTCAAAACTTAGTTGAACTAGCAAAGTGAAAAAAATGTCAAACCCTATGGCCTCTGAAGAAAATCTTTGCAAGGAAATTTTAAAGGAAAGAATAGTGTTCAATTATTTCTTTTCCAATATTAAGAGTTAAGAAAGCCTTTTACTGCAAGATCTTCCTTATTCTTTAGAACTAAAAATGGAAAAACAGTTATCTATTTATTTGTGATCAAAAAGCCAGGGCAATTGATTCAACAGTTTTCTTCCTTTCTAGACTGTTTTAATTTCCTTGAAGAAATCAACCCACTTGGGGAACTCTACTCCCAATCTATAAAAAATGTTTTGGGAAACTGGGGTCAACTAGATTTAAAGAAAGGCCAAATGTATGAATAGTAATAATTTTTTTTGTTGTTGTTCTACTTTCATCGATCAAAGTATCTAGAAATCAAAGCTTGACTCTGATATTTATTAAGTTAATTTCAGTAATAATAAAATCTAAGGCTTTTCTGACATATATAGTTATCTGTACAATTTTATAATTTTTTTTTTCAGATAGAATAAAAGGATAAAATCATTTAACAGTTTGATGCATCTCTTCTGAAGTTTAAGCGGGTATCCCCCAATAGGAGAAACTGCTCTAGCCTATTCGTCATTGTTACACTATGTGCAATGTCTGGTGAAGGAGCCTCTGTAGAAATTATTTGGCATAATGCATAGGAATAACCATTTTAGCACTGTACTTAAAGACGGAAATTATATTTTTTAGGGCGCATCAATACCTGTTTGGTAGGTGTTGAGACTCTGTCAAACATCTCACATGCTTTAAATCAAGCTTTGATCCTCTGACGATCCTATGAAATAGGTGTTCTTATGGTTATTCTCATTTTACATATGAGGAAGCAGCCTGAGGAGTGTTTGGTAATTTGTTCATTCTTGAACAAAAGTAGGGTAGAGCAAAGGTCTAAATCCCAGCAATGTGACTGTAGAGACAGCTCTCAGCTACTGCTACTTGGGAGACGACTGGAGATGGTCCCAAATGTATTAGGTTGAACGAGTCTAGCTCAACCCGCCGGTAGACACAGCATTTCACAATTCAAAAGGGCAAATCATCCAGGAGAACTGGCCAACCTCTGCATGGTATGCCTTTGACAAATCAAATATATTGCAGTAAGCATTAAACATTTTCATCGGAGGAGATTACCATGAAACCGAGGATGCTGTGCTTCACATTGTCTCACTTTGGTCTGGACCCCTTCCAAGGCTCTGGTACTTAATTTTTTATTTGTAATGTTGTGTGTATGTTTTCTTTCCCCTTCCCTAAAGGACTCCCCAAATTGTACAAACTTTAGGTCTCTAAAACCTGAGTCCACCTCTGGTTAAAGTAAATATATTGTTTGCATTCAGGGAATTATTAAATAATTTACAACTATCTTAGCAATTTGGAAAAATTCAGGCTGGTAAATAAATTTGTCACAATCTCATCTATAATTATCAAGTGTTTTGTGGTTTCTCCTTAATCATAGCAGGTAAAGTAATTGGAGTACATGTTATTAAACTGAAAAATACATTGTCATTTCTAATATTAATCAGGATCGACAACATTTTGTTTATCCAATAGGAGATGTAAATTGCTATCAATCACTTTTTTTTAAAGATTTTATTTATTTATTCATGAGAGACAGAAAGAAAGAGAGAGACAGAGACACAAGCAGAGCGAGAAGCAGGCTCCGTGCAGGGATCCCGACGTGGGACTCGATCCAGGGTCTCCAGGATCACACCCTGGGCTGAAGATGGCGCTAAACTGCTGAGCCACCTGGGCCACCCATAATCACTTTTTTTTTTTTTTTTATAAATATGGCACTGGTGCTAGGTTTGGATATTATTCTTCTCCACATTTATTTAAATTCTTTAATCTTTCAATGTGAGAAGTAATGGGTGCATTTTAGTGGATTTTATGTCATAGTTACCCCTCAAATAATTCCTCCCCTTAAAAATCTATCTAACTGTACAAAATTCTGGTGATGCTTAGGGAAATAAATTCTTCTGTATCCTCCAAACATAACACAGAGATTGAAACTTTAAAACTATAGTGGAAAAGTAAAGCTATACCAGGTAATTCATCTGCTTCCAAATGCCACAAACTAAGTTGCAAATTTGGGAATAGAAGAAGGTCTTCAGATACCATCTATAATTCAGGGATCAGATGATTATTATGTGAACAACGTGGGTATCAGGCTCACTATATTGGACTTTCCCAGACCACATACAACATTCGAGTATCAGTTGTTGCTTGAATCCCAGTTATACTAGAAATCTTGGTAGGCAGACAGGAGTATAAAATTAAGGGCTTGCAATTTCAAGGAAAGAAACTTGTTTGGATTCTGGATTTGGGCGTGAACATTTAATTATATACTTATGTGTTATAATTAAATAGCAGAGATATGTGAATAAAATGTGAATTATTACACATTAAAGTCAATGGGGACTTTTGCTTACAAAGAACAGATGAAATAGGACTATTGAAATTAGCTTGAATTTTTTAGGCATTTTCCTTGAGTCTATGTAAATCCAGTTAAGGTAATTATAGCTAATTTAATTACTTCTCATAACACTTCACCTGCAGTTTATAGCAGTTATTAACAGTTTGTTAGGTATTGTGTATCAGCCTTTCCTCTCCCAGGATATTTTAAAATCTTGCAGGTAGGGCTTTAGCCCAAATGTTCTTTTTGTCCTTAATTTCACCTTTAATTGATGGTATTCAATGGCTTATTGTTAAATAAATTGACATTCTGTTCAATTTAGTGGGAGACCTGAATTTGTGTATAGAAAACACTGAACTGAATTCTTTTAGCAGGTAGGACCATGACGGATAATGAAATAGGTACCAATGTTAACATTTCCTAGTTTACTAGATGCTATTCATCACAAAAGCACAGGAAGGATAAAGGCTTAAAAAGAGAGTGCACACATCTATCTGTGATATGATACAAAGATGCTGAGAGAAAGGGCATTTATTTACCTTCATTGGTTCATGCATTTAACACAAATTTGGAAGCATTTTCAACGTGCAAATGCTCTGATGGGAGCCGGGATCAGCACACTGAATGACACTTGGCCACTGCTCTTGAGAACCCTACAGCAAGCATAGGAGTCAGATTTATGCCTAATGCACAAAGTTAAAAACCAAGCAATTCCATCCAGGTGTTTGCTTACATTATCACAAAAATAAACTTAAGTAGAGTTTAACAGACTCCCGACTGAATTGATTAACTTGTGCAGATTGTTTGTCTCCTTGCTGATAAAGCATTTATACACAAAAATGCCTCCCGGAGGCTGAGACTAACCAAATTGTAATGAAGATGATATTAGGCCACTTGACTCTTTGTGGTTCCCAGAAATAATCATGAAAAATTGAGGGGCACTTAGGATGCCACTCTAATACTTTTAATATAATTAGGCTTGGTTTTATAGGCACAAGCCAATCAAAACAATCAATTAGTGTAGCCTAAGATGGATTTAAATAAACCCGATTAAGCTAATTTCATGGTTCTATTTACTCCTGTCATAAAGGCCTCTTCTTAGAACAGAGTAGTCCACAGTGTGAGAATTCTGTTTCACTCTCAGCAAGATTTTGACATTTTAAAATGAAGAAATGAGAAAGAAATCAAGTAGTATGCTGTAAGATTTTCTTTCAATTTATCAATATATTTTCCATTAATAATCCCAGTTTTAGACTTTCAACAAATTGAAGGTTCCTTGAAGAGAATATTGAAGAGTATTTAGTCCTGTCATTTCCTCTGTGGCGTGCGGTCTCTGGAGGATCTCAGGGTTGTGGTAGGGTCTGTAATTCCACATGGACACCAATCCTTTTCTTTAGCTAAGTAAAAAGTCTCCTACGGACTATTTCTCACTAGTTTTCAAACCAAATTAGATACTATTTCGTACAGTATCAAATGAAGTCATTTTAAAGTGTTTCTGAAGTTGCAGTGGTGTTTTGACAATCCTTTCCTAATTAACAGTATCTAAAAATCTGTTGCAATCTGTTGGAGGGGATGATCTGTGATAGTTTGAAAATTTAAAAGGTCCCTATTTAAAAAATGAATTGGAAGCATTAGTGCCTAGCACATAATAGACACTCAACAAATGTGTGTTGAATGATGGAGGAAATAACCGCACTCTGGATCCAGCCAAACCTTTTCGATTTAGGGACATAGATAAATGCCTTTCCTAAGGTTGTGGTGCGAGATGATGGCAGGTCCCATTTAGGACCTGTGTTAGTCTATGTCCGTCTCATACACATGTAACTGAGTTCAATTGTGAAAAGATCATTAAGCTCAAAATTCAGACTATTGAAACTGCAAGACCATCCTGAGACTTTGAGAAAAAGTTCGGCTGGAGATCACTTCAAGATGACAACCAGAAAATATCTGGAAAAGTCATAGCAAAGTTACTACAGAGTTTATCAATGTGTGGCCCTAAGAACTTGCATTAATACCTCCTGTGGCATCTATTAAAAGATCCATTTCTGGGCACCACCCTGGCCCTAATGAATCTAATTTTCTGGAATTAGGGTCTGTAGGCTCTCATTTTCTCTCATCTCTCTAGTCATTCTTCTAGGCACTGATGTTGAGGAACTGGTAGGGGAGAGACAGGGATTAAGCTTACTCGCCCTGTTTAGACTTTAAGGCATCTGGTGAATATACCTTCTTATTGATCAGTAAAAGATGAGACCTTTCTAAATGTTCACCAATGCACTGGAAAGAGAGGGATTTAGACAGGATCCCCCTTTTCTTGAGGTCCTACAAGGACACATGTGACCTGAGACTACAGAGAAAACGCCATGCATCACAAGTCAGGTTATCCGAAGTCAACAGTTGACTTGCCTTTGTTATTTCCCAACATTCCATAAGTCTTATCTTTTTTTTTTCCCCATAAGTCTTATCTAAATGTTGCAGACTAGCCTTCACAGTGCAGGAAGAATAAGGTGTTTGACACTGTTGAGGGGACTCATCATTCTCCCTGAGGATGACAGCACTGAAAATTTATGAGTCTCTGAGAGAAAAGGGGATCTTGGGGACAGAGCAGATGAATGTGGTCCAAGTTGTCCACCCCAATACTTTTCCTTTCCTGTACTGATCATGAAGGGTCATCTTTATTACTTTTCTTTTATTAAGGAGAATAGAATTTCTCTGAAGAGTTAAGCTTAGAACCAAATATTCCAAAAAAAAAAAAAAAAAAAAAAAAAAAAAAAAAAAAAAAAAAAAAAAGAACCAAATATTCCCTGGTGTTAGTCTGTGGAATCTCTTCGCTGCCTCTGAGAAACCGTTATCTTTTATTATATGATGAGAGGGAAGTTGCTTTTCATGGGATCATACATGTAAACATCTTAAGTTGTTACACTACCATGTTGTTTCTTTATTTGCAGGTTTATTTTTCAGGGATCAATGAAAAATTTAATTTACATAAAATATAATCGGAAGCAGGAATCTCAAAATGGAAGCAAATACACCATAGTGGTTTGCATTAAATTGACTGAAATTGCTGTTAAAGAAACAAGTCCTAATTGCCATTCTTCCTCAAATTATTCATTTTTATAAACTAAAGCTTTTAGATAGTGCATTAACGAGATCCCAATCAATCTAACTAGAAGCACAGGAAGTAATTAAAGGTTAGTAGGGAAAGCATGCAAGGGTATTACTGATGGTATAAAAGTTTTCTCTGACTTAAGGAGAAATGCTTTTAAATAATGGTAAGGCCTCCCAAGATGATAATCACTGTCTTGTGCAAATAGAGCTGCTATGAATTTAACTTTCGAATCGTTTCGATCAGTCATTGTCCTTTTATTCACATCCTCAAAGTGTTGGTCTGACAAAACCCCAGAAATAAATCATGTTCCTTCCTTTTTTTAATGTTTATATGGTGTAAGCTAAGATCATGACAAAAAAAATGTACTGGATACAGTATACGTCTTGAACCACTTGCTGCTTTTTATTTCATACAGTCTGTAAAGACCAGAGTGTGAACGATTATCAACAATGGATTCTGGTTTTGCATGGCCCAGTGGGTACCAAAACACAACTAAAAATGTCCAATAGTTTCACGGTCCTCTTACTCTGATTCCTGCATTAACCTTTCTGCCTAATCACAAACATGCTTCAAAACTTGGATCAAATGTAGCTTTTTTTTTTTTTTAAGATTTTATTTATTTATTCATGAGAGACACAAAGAGAGGCAGAGACACAGGCAGAGGGAGAAGCAGGCTCCACGCAGGGAGCCTGACGCAGCACTCGATCCCGGGCCTCTAGGATCACGCCCTGGGCTGAAGGCTAAACTGCTGAGCCACCCAGGCTGCCCACAAATCTAGCTTCTTACTCAGATATTTTTCTGTTCTTTTAATCGTGTCACATCTGCCTCCTATAAACACTTTATACTTGTCTCATTATACTTATTAGAGTTAATGTAATAGCTCATGCGTTTGTGTGCATATCTTATCCCTAATTATTCTCCAGGTCCCTTATTGTGAATGCCATGCCCAGTCCACACTTCCACCCTCCCTCATGTACTACTTCACACATTCCTCCATCCGGGTGAACAAACGAGTAAGGATGTTGAGGAGGAATCCAGCTTGAGTCCCAGTTGCTTACCAGCTTGTGTCCCCAGTGGGATGAAGACCTGTCTGGTGAACTGGTGGGACAGATTTGCCACAGGCTCCTTTACAGGAAGATCAGGGAGCCTCTGTGAAGAGACATTACCCTAAGGGAGGAAAGAGTCTGGCATAAGCTTGCCAACGAGAAGACCTTTGTGACTGAAAGAGTGGGCTGATGGTGAAGAGAGCCTGGGATTTGACACTATCCCAGGGCTTCGTCTTACTGGACTCAAGTGTGAGTCCTTGCACTTGAACAAACATGAAAGTGTTCTTTCCCTGAAACTTCAGGCGCTGGGCGTCAGCATTACTTTCCAGGTACCCTCTGAAGCTCTGCAGATCAGAACGGAGCGAGTCATTGTTCTTCCTCACTTCCCAGTAGAGCAGAGCTATGCAGTGTGGTCCGTGTGCTGGTGTCAGTCTTTCGGTTGGTCTGTGATGAAGAAAGGAGCTTGAGTCAGAACACAAATCATAAGCCATGTCAATGGACACACTTTTCAGTTCAGCTGATATTTTTCTTTATCTCATAGCAAGATATTCTTGATGAAGGAGAAAGAGTGTTCGTTGGCCTTCCAGTGGGCCCTCCTTACGCTTGGTAACAGTTGTGACCTGGCTATTTTGGGGAGCTCTGTAATAGAGAGCCACGTCCCTTTATATGTTTTGGGTTCCAGAGCTCCACTGATGGTGGCAGAAGGTATTGGTAGTGGTTGTTGTACTAATAACGGGATTTACATTGGAGGGATGAGCTTGGTGGAGAAATGTGCTTCCCAGTGGAGCAGCATCCAGTGAGTTGGGACTGGATTGTGAGCTTGTGTGCAGAGTCTCCTGGGGACTCTCTACCGTACTATGGAGTAATTCGTGGCCTGTATAGTTATGTATGAAGATATAGGCGCAAGAATGAATGGAATGAATGGAACTTGCAGAAATGGAGGGAATTTCTTAGAATGGGGTGAAGACGGAAAATATGGGCAAACAGAGAAGCAGTAAATAAGAGTGGCTAATAAAGCAAATGAATAGAAGGGAAGCACATTGAGAAAGAAAAACTATTAGAAGAATTAGCAAATCATGAGAGTATCTATCTATCTATCTATCTATCTATCATTTGTCTACCTATCTTCTATAGACTGTATTTTCTAAATAAGGCAAGCCCACATTTTCTGTATGCATATATTTTTTTGCAATTTTAATGTGTAAACAATCATTGAAAAAACAGAGTCTGGAAGTTTCATGAGGATTAATAATCATGAATGTTATGAATGAAGTGAAATTTTTATAAACTCACACAGCATATCAAAATCAGTTGCCATGACTGGTAAATTGTCTTTGAATACTTCCCCCTCCCCTACCCCCACACGTATCCCCTGTCTGTAGGTTCAAGACTTTCGAAAGAGTGACTGAATTTCCCAAATCTCTAATTGTGACCAATAGCATGCATGTTCAGATGGCAGCAAGATGGGAAAATGCTTAGGATGAAATGCTTTTTTATCATCATTGTCACCTCCATCAACAACAAGACGTTCATAAAGTGACTATTAAAACAATTGTCTATAATTCTGTCCTTCAGAAGTGCCCACAACCTAAAATGAAAGTGGAGATGTGAATGAAATCTTATGCATTTACATAAAAAATAAAAAAAACGAATGAAATCTTATTACCAGATGTTAGTTTTTGTGTATGCCCTTGCATCTTAAGAGCACGTGGCACAAAGTAAGTACTTCATGATACTTTATAAATGTAGCAAATTTGTACGGTTGAACTAAATGGACAAAAGGGATTAAGAATTCTGAGGCATTACCCTCAGAGAGTCCTCATTTTTCCTAGATCACACGGTTGGACCCTAATCATATCTTTATTTACTGAGACCTAACGTCCCTTCAGTGATGATCATGAGTGTTTCCCAAGCCCGTTCAGTGGCAGATTAACATTTTTGTTGTATGTGAATAAGAGTACTTGATTCCTGGTTTTTTTTTTCTTTTCTTTTTTTTTTTTTTTTTTTTTGTGACCCTAGAGATAGTCAAATGCTGGAAATCCAAGAGTTGAATCATGATGGAACCTCAGAGACCCATTTAGCGTAATCATCACATTTTACCGAAAAAGAAACTGAGGTCCAGAGTGGCAATCTTACTCCAAATCATGCTACTGATTTTTTTCCCCCCTCAGGCTACTCGTTTCCTCTGAACAGTTGCTGGTAAAAGATAATCCAATATCCCTTCCGGGCACTTTGTTGAGAAACCATGTACAAAGTGATTGTCTATGCAACATTCAAAACGGCTGACTCCAATAAAATCACCGCGTTCACTTATTTAGTTCCAAATCCACTCTTAATTCACTTGGTGTGTTCCAAAACAGCTGTCAACAGGCTACCTCTGTCCTGGCTCAGCACAGTTTTATGGTTTGGTAATTTGCCAGTTACTCCTTCCAGCCTCTTTTAACAACCTGAATTTGCAAATATTTTCCTGCTGCCTCACCACCGGGCCCTAGGAGTCTTTTTTCGAACTCTTACCATCTGGGACGCAGCTACTGCCCAACCAGCATCCATCACTGTTTGGTTTCCGTGCTGCTACCGGTTCCAGGGCCTAGGCACAGTCAGTCCTAAGACTGAATCCACCATCCCTTTCTTCCAGGATGCCTGTAACTCCTCTTACTTTCCTACCTTCCTGCAATAAGAGCATAAAGTTCTGACTTCAGGGGGAGTTTATGAGCAAAGCAGTGAGAGCAATTAACATTTGAATGAAAGCTACCTGTGGCTTCTTCTATTTAACAGCTGTTAAATGAAATTACTTGTCTGCTTCAAACTCCAGGCCGGTGGGTTGTGTGTACCCAGATGGGAATTACAGGGCACACATACAAGTGGGGATTAAATGAATTGGGTAGCATAAATCAAATTGCAATTTTGAAATCCAGGCAGTCATCCCAATGACTTCTGAGGAAAAGCCCATGGAGATGGATCCATATGGAATAGATCAGAAATATTCCAGGATATTTCACTATTTAATGGTCTTAACTCCATTTGCCAAACGGAATTGACTGAGATCTTCTGGATAATCTAAACCAAAAAGAACAGAAGCAGCAATATCTTTTCTCATATAAGTAATATGAGAAATATTATAATCTTTATGCCTCCATTTCAAATTTGCCTTTCAGTTAAGTGATCTCCCAGATGGCCCCCTAATATTGATGATTTTTGGCCAAACCAGGGTTTTTAACAGACGCGTGAGATTGCGCGCTTTAGTGGTGTTTCTGTGGCTCCTTTGGCGATCAGACCATTGCGCTGGACTGTAAATGGCCAGAGTGAAAAACAGGTTAATATGTTAGATTGTGCTGACTGAAGCAAAAATAAAAGATTTGGCAATTCCTCAACGGACGTAAGCGATTTAGAAGCCCAATTACCCATAACTCAAAACTGAACATTTTACTATAAAATCTTGCCTATGTTAATCCAAACCAGACAGACATCGTCCAAACACACCTTCGACCAGTGCTGTGTATATGCCTCGACACACTTTGGCATGTAAATTATCTGGAGAGAATAATTCTCGAATAAACCAAACACTAAAGCTAACATATTTAGGATCCATTTTGGCTCTGTACAAAAAGTGCTCCAGCAGGTTCTTTGGATCCTTACAGCGACCCACCGAGGGGTGCTGCCCACACACGCTTACCCGGTCAGGTGGGAGCACCTTGTGCAAGGTCACAGAGCTACTGGGTTGGGAGAGCCAGCGTGGATGGGGGCCGTCTGGTTCTCGGCCTCAGCTCTCAACCTGTCTACCCCCTATTTCAGTTACATTTCCTCTCTGCTGTTCTGAAGCAGAGTGTTCCTGAGGCACACAGTGGGGGAGAAGCGCAGGTGTGCATGGACGTACCTCGGAGTGGCTCTGCGGCTTCCTGTCAGTGGCTGTTGGAACAGTGAGTGGTCGGGGTGTGGAAACCAGGTCTTTATCTGAGTCCTGCGTTGCCCCCTTGGCTCTCCCTCCTCCTTTTGGATCTTTTGCTCTGCATCGGTTGGCATCTCTGCTGATCCCCTTCACTTCCGTGTTTGGGCTACGCAGGTTGTGAGTTTTAGAACTGAGAAGTTATAACAGAATTAACCCACTTTGGGAAGAAATATTATCTTTTTGCCTTTTTTTTTTTTTTTGGCATGAAAGTATCAAGTGGAATTCCTATCATCATCAATACCACTAATAAGTCAATGGTACAGGTTCTATTTAGCAAAGTGTACATTGTGCAAATCATCTGCATCACTTGCCATTAATATTTTTATTTGCTTTTTTGTTTTAGAGGGTTTTTTTGTTTGTTTGTTTAAAGTAAGTAGCTATTCATCATTGTCTGGGCATTGAAAAATACTAGTGCATTCTTATTAGTTAACCAATATATAAATTGTAGATGAAAGAAATATATATATTTTATATTTTATTAGTATTGAAACTTATTTTGTTTTATTCTCGCATGAAAGATTCATAAATAAAGCACAAGTAGCAATTTCTTTCATTTAATTAAAGTTACAGTTTTGTACACAAAAGCAATCCGTGGGATAACCATATAACTAGACTATAACTGATATCCAGTTGCAGAGTTTCTAGAGGGCTTAATGCAGGTGATATAATGGAATATTTTACCCAAACTATTATTATTTAGAAAATTTTATTCCTGTCACATGTAACCTTCAGTTTAACTAACACTAAATAAGTAATGAATAATGGAAGCGAAAGACATTTCTTTATTTAAAATGCAAAATACCTATTAATAAATAAAAACATAAGATTAGGTGTGAAGCAATAAAACATTAAATTAAGTTATTAGCAATATACTGCTGTATATTAATTTCCAAAGCAACTAACCAGAAGCTGAATAATTTGCCCGAGGAATAACATCACAGACTTCCTTTGGGCAAAGCCTGAGAACTTGTTCTTACTGGATGTCTGCCAACGGCGTTCGCTGTCAGAAAAAGGCAAAAGAAATTGATGAGACTGAATTCTGCAGTTCAATATGTTTGACAAGAGAAGAACAAAAATGAAGCTACCTCCCTTTAACCCTTTGGTCAAATCAGGTTTTTGTAATAATTTCCAGAATATACAGACCGACTCCAATTAGTTTTTAATTAAGAAAGCATTCTATCCATAGAGCAATGTAGAAAATCTAAAGTGTTTGCCGGTGAATTAGGTCATTGAGTCTCAAAATAAATCACTCAACGAAGGAAGGACATGTGTTAATTTTACAGAATGGGAAAGTGAGGCTCAGAGACATTTTACAGAATGTTCCATTTTACGGAACGGGAAAGAGAGGCTCAGAGACATCGGCTCATGTTCCCGTGGGGTATGGATTTTGATCGACCTGGTAACACTTGAGAGTTTAATTATTATCATGAGATGAAAATCCTAACTGAATACTTTTGGAAAGCCAAGAGACTAGTTGAGTTTGGAAAAGGAAGGGAAATAAACGATCAGGGTTTATGGGAAGAAAGCCACAGTTCTTTAAATATTCCAAGATGCTTGTTGATGGGAAGACTCATAGTGGGGCCACGTCAATAATGGCTCTACTCTTCATTAGCTGTTGTAAGTGCGAGGGGTGATGTGCACCAGAATCTGAACGCTCGCCGCTACTCCCAAAGGAAGAGATGGGGCGACCCTGCTCTGGGAGTGGGTTGATACTTTCTGAGGGGCCGACTACCAGGGTTCCTACCCCTGATTCCAGAAAGGATAAAACGGACTGCTTGATGGCTATTTTGTAGGAAAACATAGGTAAGGGATGACTTTGTTTTCCTTTCAGCACATTACACGACTACAGCAGATTGAACCGTCACACTCAACTTACCAAGGCCTTTCCTCATTATGATGGTGCAGCCGTGTTCCTTAACTTACAGCACTAGCCACTGGAAAGGGTAGGATTTATTTTTTTCTGGCTGATTTATGTTGATCTTGGCCACGTGACTTGCAGAGGTTGATGGTGTTGGTGAAGTGACAGTGGCCACTTTGAGGTCCAGGCCTTGAGGAACATCATGGGTTTCTTCTCATCCTCTTGTGGCCTTACCAGTCACCATGAGGAAACCTGATAGATAACCAATAGGTAGTCCAAGAAGAATGACAGACTCACGGAGTCTACTTAATCGTAACCAGCGGCCTAGAGCTCAGCCCACCCAATTAGAGCCAAACCCATCAGAGCCAACTCATGAAACCACAGAAAAATAAATGTTCACTGGAGCCATTGAATTTGAAGTAGTTTGTTTTATAGTGACATTACAGCACTAGCTAGCTAGCGTAACCACGGTCTATCTAGTACTCCAAGCTGGAAACCTGGGCTTCGTAACTGTTGAGTTTTGGTTTGTTTTTAAGGGACACTAACTAAAAACAAAACTGCCTAAAAAAATAATTATTGTAATGAACTTATGCAATAAAGAACAGATGAAAGGAAAGAAAGAAAGGGAAAAGAAAGAAAGAAAGAAGAGAAAGAAAAAAGAAAAGGAAAAGAAAAAAGAAAAGAAAAGAAAAAAAGAAAGGAAAAGAAAGAAAAGAAAAAAAAGAAAAGAAAAGAAAGAAAAGAAAAGAAAAGAAAAGAAAAGAAAAGAAAAGAAAAGAAAAGAAAAAAGAAAAAGAAGAGTAAGATGCCAACCTCCTACCCCCCAAGAAAACCATTTTCAACATTAGGTGTACATCATCGTAAACATCCATTATTTTTCCCCAAAATTTTAATTTTAGAATAGTTTTACAGAAAACACGTAAAGACAGCACAAAGAGTTCCTGAGTACCTCTCACCCAGTGTCTTCTATTGTCAACATCTTATGTTACTGTGGTGTGTTTGTCAAAACTAAGGGGCCAACATTAGTATATTATAATAACTAGATTTATTTATTAATTTTTAAGGATTTATTTTATTTATTTATTCATGAGAGACACAGAGAGAGAGGCAGAGACACAGGCAGAGGGAGAAGCAGGCTCCATGCAGGGAGCCTGATGTGGGACTCGATCTCAGGTCTCCAGGATCCTGCCCTTGGCTGCAGGTAGGCAGGTAGGCACCAAACCACTGAGCCACCAAGGCGTCCCTAGTAACTAGATTTAATAATGTATTCAGAATTCACTATTTTCTTCAACTTTCCCTTTTTTGTTCAAGGGTCTCACCCCTTTACATTTAATCTTCTTCATGCACCTCCGTCTCCTGTGGTCTGTGACAATTTCTCAGACCTCCCTTATGTTTTTGACCTTAGCAGGTTTGAGGATTATTGAACAGAATTTTATAGAGTGTTCTTCAATTGAAATTCGATCTTTTTCTCAAGGTTAGACAGGTAATGGCTTTTATCTATCCTATGTCAATACTACACTCGGTTGATTTCTGTAGCTTCGTATTAATTTTGAAACCGGGAGGCTCTTCTTGTTTAATGCATCGAATTTCTCTTAAAATTTTAATGGTAGGTTTTGAACATTTCTTCTTTGTATAATCTGTCTTCTTTTAGTTTCATTTGTTTGTCTACCTGCTATTTTTCACAAAAGTAGCTTTCCTCAGCTACCTTTTAACTGTTTGTTGTCTGCTTATGTTTAAAGGTAAAGATTGAAGATCTACTCATGTGCTCACAAAAGGTGTCACTGAGACTTGTGGCCTTTGGGCCTCATCTGTAGTCACTGTTTGGGGGTAGGTTAGGGAATAATTTATAAGGTCATGGCCTATCATGTAGAAAACTTATTTTCATATAGAGAAAACTGCCTCTGATCTAAGTGAAGAAGCAGATAGAGCCCGGAGGTAGGATGGGGAGATGGTATCCTGCTGTCTTGACAAGTTTGCAATCACGGATTATAGAAAAAATGTATTTTGATTTGAGGAATCACTAGGATAATTCTGACAATAGGGATAATTTAAATTTTTCTTTTCTTGCCTCAAGTGTTCAGATAGTTATTCACTTATTTTCAGTTCCAATCTTCCTGGAACATGTGTTTTTTCATTCTCCAATGTCAGTCTACCTAGGTTTAAATTCTGGCTCTGCCTTTTTTTTTTTTTTTTTTTGTGACCTGGGGCAAGTTACTTCCCTCTCTATGCCTCAATTTTGGCATCAAAAATAAAGATAATAATAGAATTTTTCATATTGAGTTAGCATATTTAAGGTACCTAAAACAATGCCTGAGAGAGCTAGTTCTGCATAAATATTTTTGTGTAGTGTGTGTCTTTCTTCTCCTTCTCTTCCCCTCTTCTTCCTCCTTTCTTCCTTTCTGGGATATTTGTGTGTGTGTGTGTGTGTGTGTGTGTTACATTTTAAAATGTCTTTTCTGTACCATTTGTGGAGTTTTCAATTTAGAGCTACCAACAATACCCATGTTGGACACTCTTTGTTCTTCAGGTTTATCAGTTTAGCTTTGATTGCTCTACATGCTATCCTTCACATCTACATTTGCAGCGTTTAGAGCGGCCATTTCTCTATACTCGTTAACTGAATTTTCCATTTCCTTGATGTTTTGAATTTATTTTTTTTCTGTAAATAAATAATTTTATATCCTAAGGACTATGGTTTCCCTACCCATGTCATTCTTTTGCCTTAACATCCTTACATTGAACAAAGCTCTTTTTTCAAAAAGATTTATTTATGTGAGAGTAAGAGAGAGAGAGAAACAGAAAGAAAGAGAGAGAGAATGCAAGTTGGGGGGTAGGGCAGAGGAGAGAATTTCCAAGCAGACTCCTTGATGCAGGGCTTGATCCCATGACCCTGAGAACATGACCTGAGCCGAAACCAAGAGTCAGATGCTTAACCAACTGAGCCCCCCAGGTGCAGGTGCCCCTGAACAAATCTCTCATATAAATGTTCTGATTAAATGATTTTATACCTCAGCATGCTTTCAGGTCCTTGAGGGTTAAATTTACAGGCTCTAAAGAATGATGTATTTTTGTTTGTTGACTCGCTTCAGGCCACGTGCTGGTGTGCTGTGCCATTTTTGGCAGACGTGGCAGTTCATCAGGTCTTTCCTTTGCTGCATCAGTGTAGAGAACTGTTTGATTAACATCTCACCATGTGAAGAACACGTGCTCATCACCACCTACCCAAAGAGGGACAGTTTTTGAACGCTGCTTTGTATTCTGTCCTTGCCCGCAGGCGTGACGATAGGAGTAGGGCCTTGGGGGATAGTGCAGAGCTGTGCTTACTGCAAACAACCAGATCTGTGATCACGCCTGAGGTTTCCTTACAGGCACTCTCTAGGGCTCCGCCGTACTTGGTTGAGGGGTAGGTTATGCACCTATGGACGCACTTTGGTGTTCAAGTCATTTTTCCATTCAGGAAACTTCACTTCTGCAGAACAGCCAGGCGTTGTTCCTTGTAGGCCTCAGAATGCCCAAGTGGTCTACCTCCTTCCAGACTGGGAGTGGCAGTAAGAATTATCATAATTTATTTATTTATTTTTCTTAATTGATAAGTATCAGAGGTTGGGGACAAGGTAGGATTTTTCCTGTAGTTTGTTCCACTTTGGGAATTTGGGTTTCTCTCATTGGCTGCCACTTTTTGAATTTCAGGGCATTGGGCTGGGCCCCTTCTCCTGTTTGTTTGCTATATATATATATGAACACACACATGTATGTATGTATTTGTATACTTGTATATTTTCACATGTCCATTTATGTACATATACAACATACACAAAATATAAATATGCTCTATATGCATCTAGTGAGAGGCAGGGAGAGAACTGGAGGTTTCGCTGATCTGGTTCAATTTGTCAGGTATTTGGAAATGGAGATTCTGTGAGGTAGTTTGATTTAACCATTTAAACCAGAAGTATTCACGGACTATTATTTTTGACTCCTTTCTTTTTCTTAGCACTCTTATCAAAACAATTATCCTTTTAAAAAAAGAACAATTTTACTTCTTAAATATCTCTTAAATTCATCCACTTTTCTCTAGCTTCACTGCCATTAGGTCCGTCTCTTCTTGCCCCAAGTTACCAAATGACCATTTAACACTGCCCTGCTTCACTATAGCTCTCTCCAACCCATTCCGCATAAGAAATGACTTTTTTTTTTCTTGAGAGACAGAGCATGCGCACATGAGCAGAGGGAGGGGTAAAGAGAGAGAATCCTCAAGCAGATTCCCTGCTGAGCCTGAAGCCAGACTCAGGGCTTGATCCCATGACCCCGGGATCATGACCTGAGCCAAAATCAAGAGTCTAACACTTAACCAACTGAGCCATCCAGGCGTCCCAATAAATGATTTTTATGAAACAAAGACCTACATATATCTTCTTCCTGTTTAAAGTCCTCAGTGGCTCTCGCTGCCCTCAGGAGAAATAGCAGACTACTTCACATGGTCTAGAGAGTCTTGCATATTCTTTCCTGTTCATGTCACCAGCCTTCCACATTCTCAGTGCCACCAACATCCTAGCCACACACTGTGCACTGGACCTCTCAGGACCACTCACACTCTTTCCACTGCAGGTTTTGCTCACCCAATTGTCTTCCTCTGCTACAATCTTTACCTTCCTCATTTCACCATCCTGTTCCCTTTGATTAGCTAACTTCTCATGTTTTAGGACGCACCACCAGGAGGCCTTCATGATCAACCAAAAGTGAATAAGAAACCTTCCGTTTGCTTCCCTAGTATTCTGTGCAAACCTGTAAAGTAGAAATTATGTTACATGTATCTCGTAATTCCTCTGAATTGTCGATATGGGTGCATTTGAGTGTACGTATGTGTGTGTTAGTAGTGATATGCCTCAGGGAAGGGTTATTAAAGTTTAAATTTTATTGCTTTCATTTGTTTGTATTTTTAACATCAGATACCCTGACCACATATTGCTTTTTAAGGAGGAAGAAAAAAACCTGAAATTGTTTTAGAGGTGTTCCACAGAATTTAATGACATATTAATCTAGGCTAAGGATGTCAGACCCCGATGATGATGAAAGAGGATCTTTTTCTTCAAGACAAGACAGCTACAAATAGTTTACATCAAAAGATGGCTAAATAGAATTATAGGTGGGTTGTATTGAAATGAGAAACCAAGTAATTAGATGTATGTATATGGGTATGTTTATGTTAGTAAACAGAGGTAGAAAAATCGAATTTATAGTCTAGGAAAGTACAGAGGATAATAGGACCCTCAAATCCGATGATTCATATTTCATGTTCAGGTGAACTCTCAACTCCTAATTTTGAAGGGATAAAATGACCTTGTTTATGTGGCTCAAATAAATTGTATACCACTATAAATAATATATTCCATCAGTTCATATTGGTTTGAACTCAAGATACAAGGTAATGTCACAGATTCTCTGACACAATTCACAACTGTCATGATGGCGGAGAAAATAATAATAATGGACATGATTAATAGTAGGCACATGATTCATGGAAAGTTATATTATCTTTAGTACTCAAAACACTATGTAGTAGTTTTTTTTTTTTTTTTTTTTTTTTTTTTTTTTTTTATCAGTAAATGGAGAAAATCAAGGCTTGGACAGTCAGGTACCTGCCCTAAGATGACAACTGGTAACATGACCAGTATTCAGTCTGTCTTTTCTCTCCAGACCGGAGGGTCTTCTGCTCCAGCAAACTGGAGATGTTTAATAATCTGTCAGACCCCATGTTCTACCAAACTGGTGTTCTTTTTTGCAGAGCTGTATTAGAAGACTGTGTATGAGAGGGCCCGATCGTCTTTGTGACGTCATTCAGTGTGAAAGTGGGAGAGTATAGCTAGTGCCTGGCACCCAGTATGGAGTGAGTTAATGCTGGAAAGAATGAATGAAGGAATGTCCAGAGTTTCCTATACAAACCTATGGTCTTCACAACTCTAGGAGTAGGAGAGGTGAGGGATGTTAGGGCATCAGGTGGGTAGAGACAAGGGATGCTGCTAAACATCTGACACATGGCCCATGTCTCCGCAGCAAAGAATTATCCAGCCCAAAACATCAAGAGAGAGCTTGCCCAGAAACTAAGGCGTGAAGGGTTTTGAGGACAGAAAAATACCTCTTAGTGGTACAAAAAAGATTTTCAAAAGTTATTTGTGGTTTCTGTTTCATTATTATTACTTTACGTTCTCTCTGCTTTGGTTGGGCTAAATTGAGCTTCTGAAACTTAAAACAAGGCAAGGCTTTATGTTTTTATATTGCTACTTATGTATCACCATGGTTTCATTTGACTTTTTGCCAACGCTGTAAGTCTTATCAAAATGCCTTTTCACATTTCAGTATAGAATTGCTAACTTTGACTGTAATGCTTATGTTTTGAGAATGGGCTTTGAAAGAAGGGGTAGGATGAGGAGACCATTAAGGATATACTAGTTCCAGATGTGTGCCAGAAACTGAGGTCTTCATTTATGAACAGTCACAACTGCGCTTTAGATTATTATACCCACCCCATTTCTCATTATGCCTGGCATCAAAATATGTGTAAGGGAAATTAGAGAGTATGTTTTGGAGTCAGTGACGTTGGCAAGAAGCCCAGAACTTATGGTGGTTAACCTATGAGAGAAGAGGTCACCAAAAGCGGGCAATCATGCTTGATGACCATTTTGTCCAAAAGTCACTTTCATCTGCACTAACTCTCTCGGGGTAGGCAAAGAATGCCTCATAAAATCATACAAATCATTCAAAATTTGTGTCTCCTTTTTATATGGAGACATCTTAGCATTTGCCATGTCTGGGGCCAACACATGTATTCGTACATTGTCTCGATCAGGTCTTCTTGGCCACAGAAATATTTCTTTCTTAAGAATTTTAATTAAAATCATATACATTTTCATTTCAAATGAGAAATATATAAAAACCGGATAATATATAGTTTCTTAACTGACTAGGAATTTCAAGTATGTCCAAAATATTGTACTAATAGGCTTGCTACTGAATGTTTGTGTCACCCCAATATTCATGTGTTGAATTCTAACCTCTAGTGTGATGGTATTAGGAGGTGAGGTCTATGGGAGGTGCTTATATGTTGAGAGTGGGGCTTTCATAAATTATTTTTAAAAAAAGAAGAAAAAAGAAAAAAAAAAAAAAAGACCTGGGAGGGTTTGCTCTTTTTTCTCTCTACATCATGTGAACCCTGAGAAGATTGCCATCTGTGAACCAGGGAGCAGGCCTCACCAGACGCCAGATCTATTGGCCCCTTGATCTTGGACTGTCCAGCCTACAGAATTGTAAGACACAGTTTCTGTTATTTGAGCCACTCAGTCTATGGCATTCTGATATAACACCCTAAACAGAGAAAGACAAGACAATAAGACATTAACACCAAAACATTTTATGAAATGTTAAGGAATGTTACCCCATTCTGACTGAGGGCAGAAGGTTAAATATTTGCAAAGAACCCCAACTTTCATGTGTGGGACAAAGGATTTGGAATGAAATAACCAAAAGACAGTCTACATTCATGTTTGGAAAATCCAATTCTGAGAAATGCAGAAAAAAAAAAAAAAAACTAAACAGGCTAAATAATTGTTTTACCTCTAAAACGGATTTAACATGGAGAAAATATTTTCTCACTGACAAATGGTTATGGGTGAATGTTATATATATATTTATTATTATTAAATAATTATATAAACGTCTAAAAGGTACAGCCCAATTCATCAAGATCAGCTAATGTGTGCAAGTTACCAGGCTGAACAGCATGGACGATATGAAGATGAGTAAAACATATTTCCTGCCTAGTAAGAATTTTGGATCAAATACAAGAGATAATGTACATGTGAAAATACTTTAACAAGTAATTGTTAATTGTAATTGTAAATGGGGTAAGATGGGTTGTTTTGACTTGAATTCCCTGTAGAAGTAATAAGCTTCAATTGTAAGTTAAAGTCACTGTCAAGAGGCTTTCCTTCCAGAGTGCGCAGAACCTCCTTAGCCTTTGTTTTCATGGCTTCGAAGTTGAAAGAAAAATCCCTTCTGCAAATAACTTATAAGATATTCGAAAGAGCCAAAGAAGATAAACGTAGGTAAACCAGTTTTTAAACTTCTGACGTCCATAGATGCACGTGATCTTCCTGGGATGAAGAATCAACCTTCTAACCAAAGGAAACCGGAGCCCATTCTACCTTCTTTAAAGGGGTCTTTTCTCAGTAAATTGAAAATGCTCGATCTTCCCAAATCCCTCGATTCTAAGTTACGTGTTGCATCCCTGGATGTATTCCTTAAGGGTGTAAAAGATGTAATTCCGCAAGACGGGTCTAGTTTGTCTAAGTTCACTTCACTGAAGTTCAGAATTTACTTTCTGAATACTCTACTTCGGTTAGCTTAACGAAGGTCGAAGTAAACAATTAGTTCTGGCTCAAGATGCGCACATACGGTGTCAGACTTAGCCTTATTCTAAGACAAGCAAATATAATCAAATACTGATTTACATATTTGTTAGCTTAATCAGCCCTGTCGAGCTAATCTCAAAGGTTAAATGAACTGACCTGTGTACAAACACAGTAAAGTATGAAAGGGCTTATCGCAGTTGTTTCTTCATGAGACATGGAATGAAAGCAGACCACGATTACCCCGAGTTCATCCCCAGAATTCATCCCCAGAAGGGCAGAAGTCATGGTAGTGAGCACCAGGCAGCCTCCCATACCTTGGAGGACTGGAAGTCGTTTACCTCTCAGTCCCTCTTGGGTATGGGACACCTTCTTGCCAAGCAAACATTCGGAAGACTAAGATAGTCCCATTCTCACGTCGGTGAGTGTGAGGGCAGTGGGTCTGCACAGATCACGTGCTTTGGCTTTTTTTTTTTAATAATAAATTTATTTTTTATTGGTGTTCAATTTGCCAACATACAGAATAACCCCCAGTGCTCATCCCGTCAAGTGCCCCCCTCAGTGCCCATCAACCAGTCACCCCCACCCCCGGCCCTCCTCCCCTTCCACCACCCCTAGTTCGTTTCCCAGAGTTAGGAGTCTTTATGTTCTGTCTCCCTTTCTGATATTTCCTACCCATTTCTTCTCCCTTCCCCTCTATTCCCTTTCACTATTATTTATATTCCCCAAATGAATGAGACCATATAATGTTTGTCCTTCTCCGATTGACTTATTTTACTCAGCATCATCCCCTCCAGTTCCATCCAAGTCGAAGCACATGGTGGGTATTTGTCGTTTCTAATAGCTGAGGAATATCCTGCTGTATACATAGACCACAGCTTCTCTATCCATTCATCTGTCGATGGACACCGAGGCTCCTTCCACAGTTTGGCTGTTGTGGACATCGCTGCTAGAAACATCGGGGTGCAGGTGTCCCGGCGTGCTTTGGCTTGTTGCAAAACCTTTCCTCTTCAGCAGCTTAGCTTTCCTCCCAAATCGATGGTGGGTGCTTACGATGCCATTTCCTCAGTTAGCCAAACAGGACAAGAGTCATTTGTCAGGAAGGACAATGATCATGTTTCATGCTCAGTCTCCAGTAAACCTGCCAAAACTGAAAGCCTGTGCCTTGTGTGAGGAAAAGAATCTTAACCTAGGAGGAAAGCTCTTCTCGATTCCCAACGTCTCTGTTCTCTCCGCTCACTGGAGACACAACGGTGCCGTCGTACTTTATACCACCCTACGGCACTGTTAGAACTTCTGCTGCCTTTGAAAATCTGTGCTCTTCATTGTGATATATGTATTTATTTGTTATTTAAATATATAGGTGTTATTCCTATGTTTAACTATGTATTTCCTAATAAAGAACACAAATATGTACATATATTTCATACCTTTTTGGGGTATGATATTTCAAAGATTAGCATATGCATCAAGCTCATTAAGCTGAATAAATGTGGATTCAGATGAAGAATCGTTTGAGTTCCTGGAAGCCTATCCCTTAGAAGCAGGTGCGCGGCACAGGCACATGATTAAGAGAAAAGGTAATTGTGAGGAGCAGGATGGTAGCAGCAGCACACTAGCTTTTTGACTCATCTGAGGTTGCACCTGGGTATTTATGACTTTTATTTTTAACCTGAGAACTATTCCTTTTCATAGGAACTGGATGTATTTTTAGGAGGGATTGGTTACAAAGGAATAGGTTAACATGAGGCTGTGATAATGGCAAAAGTGAAATAAAATACCCTTGAAGAGTTCTTTTAGAATATATCTCATATGAGCTTTTTAACTATAACAACAACACAACTGACTTAATTGTATTAGAAAGCATTGGTTTGAGTGTTGGAAGGTATTAATCATCTACATCACTTTGCAAATTGTGTGATTGCTCAGAATCTTGTTTTTCTGTGGTTCTTCAGATATCATTAAAGTCTCCTCTCTCTCTCTCTCCCTTTTTTTCCTATTCCACTCCCCCCGCCCCACCTTTCTGGCAACCACCAGTTTGTTCTCTATATTTAAGAGTCTGCTTTTTTGTTTCTCTCTTTTTCCTTTGGTTTTTTTTTTTCTGTTTGTTTCTTAAATTCCATACATAAATGAAATCATATGGTTTTTGTCTTTTTCTGATTGATTTATTTTCGTGTAGCATTATATCCTCTAGATCCATTGGTGTCATTGCAAATGGCGAGATTTCATTCTCTTCTGTGGCTGAGGAATATTCCATTGTATATATGCCACTTCTTTATTCATCCATTTATGGATGGGCACTTGGTCTGCTTCCATATCTTGGCTATTGCAAATAAATTGTAATAAACATAGGGATGCATGTATCTGTTCAAATTTTTCTTGAGTAAATACTTGAAGAGGGACTTATTGGTCCCATGATAATTCTATTTTTACCTTTTAGAGGAATCTCCATACTGTCTTCTGCTATGGCTGCTTCTTCAGCTTACATTTCCACCAACAGTGCACAAAGGTTTCTTCTTCTTCACGTCTTAGCCAACATTTGTTATTTCTGTTTTTTATTTTTGCTGTTCCGACAGGTGTGAGGTGATATCTCACTGGGGTTTAATTTGCATTTCCCTGATGATGAGTGATGCTGAGCATCTTTTCATATGTCTGGTACATCTGTATATCTTTGGGAGAATGTCTATTAATGTTCTCTGCCCATTTTTGTTTTTTAAGATTTATTTATTTGAGAGAGAGAGAGAGAGAGAGAGAGAGAGAGAGGAGAGAATGAGCATGGGAGTCGGGGTTGGGGCAGAGGGAGAGAAACAGACTCTCCACGGAGTGCAGAGACCAATGCTGGGCTCTATCCCGTGACCCTAGGCTCCATCCCACAACCCTGAGCTCATGACCTAGGTTCTCTACCTGAGCCGAAATCGAGTCTGATGCTTAACAGACTGGGTCACTCAGGCATCCTATCCTCTGCTCATTTTTTAATTTTAATTTTAATTTTTAAAATATTTTTTATTGGAGTTCAATTTGCCAACATATAGTATAACACCCAGTGCTCATCCCATCAAGTGCCCCCTCCCCCCCCCCCCACCTCGGGATTATTTGGCGGGGTTTTTTTGGTGTTGAGCTGTATAAGTTCTTCATATATTTTGGTATATGTATTATCTTAGTATTAACCCCTTCTCAGATAGATCACTTATAAAATCTTCTTCAATAACCGTCATAGGTTATCTTTTCATTTCGCTGATGGTTTCCTTTACTGTGCAAACCTTTTTATTTTGTTGTATTCCCAATAGTTTATTTTGGCTTTTGTTTCCTTTGCTTCAGGAGACATATCTAGAAAAATGTTTTTATGGCTAAGAGATTACTGCCTGTATTTTCTTCTAGGACTTTTATGGTTTCAGGTCTCACATTTAGATCTTTAATTCATTTTGAGTTTATTTTTTGTTTATAGTGTAAGAAAGTGGTCCAGTTTCATTCTTTTGCTTGTAGCTGTCCAGTTTCCAACACCATTTGTTGAAGAGACTGTTTTTTTCCCATTTGGATATTCTTGTAGCCTTTATCATAGGCTCATTGATATTATAATTGTAGGTTTATTTCTGGGGTCTCTATTCTATTGATCTATATGTCCCTTTTTTTGTGTGTTAGTACCATATTCTTTTTTTTTAAGATTTTATTTATTCATTCATTATAGACAGGAGAGAGAGAGAGAGAGAGAGGCAGAGACACTGGCAGAGGGAGAAGCAGGCTCCATGGCAGGACCATACCATCCCGGGACCCCGGATCATACCCTGGGCCAAAGGCAGGCGCTGAACCACTGAGCCACCCAGGGATCCCCAGTACCATATCCTTTTGATTATCACAGGTTTAACAATATATCTTGAAATCTGGGATTGTGATACCTACAGTTTTATTCTTCTTTTTCAAGATTAATTTGGCTATTTAGGGTCTTTTATGGTTTCAAACAAATTTGAGGATTATTTGTTCTGTGAAACCCTTCTCCTTTTAAAATGCTATGCGCTTGAGCTTGTGACAAAATTCCCAAAGTAGGCCCTGTTCAGTAATCGGTAAACTTATAGACTGAAACCAACTGCAGGAAACAAAACTGTCAATGCTAGCCATTTTGCAGAAACGGGATTGTATTTTGCTAAAAATGGAAATAAATATGGAATTGAGAGCCTAAGAAAATTAAAGTTATACTTAGGATTCAGATTTACGTTTTAAGGCAAGTACCATCCTTTCAAATGGCAACAACGTGAAGTTTTCAGGGAATACTGAATGAGGCTTTTGATCCAAAGTGTTTTCCCCACTTATATCATTAACTTTTATTGCTTTGGATCTTGGAAGGCCATAGTTTTCTTTAATTTCTCTTAAAATCTTTAAATAAAAGAAAGCATAGCATGAGTTGTTGAGTTAATATATTGATTATATCAGCTTCAAGGATTAATTCATGGCCAGTTGAGAATAAAACTGGGTAGTAGATATTTGGGAGAGAGGATTCCACTGGGAAGAATAGGTCTCCAGCTGGACGGAGAGGACGCTGACAGGGGAAGGCCCCAAAGAAGCTGAACTTGCATTTGGGAGAAGAGTAAGTACTGATCACTCAAAACAAAACCACAGAACATTGAAGACCCAAGGTGGAATGAAGTACAAATGAAAGGTGTAAAAATACTAAGACTAAGGCCGATGAAAAGATATACAGATTTAAAAAAAAATAGGAGGAAACTTGCAACAACTGAAATTATAAGAAGGTGCAAATGTTGAGGAATTTCAGCTGTACATGCTTCAGATCAAAGAGGGCCACTGGCATGCTCCTCTCCCTTTGACAGGTGCTAAAATAACAGCTGGTGGGTAGAGGAGATCTAGACAATACTCCTCCAATGAGTCCTAGGGGCCAGGTTAGGGCCAGCTGCAGAACAGGGTGTGTCACAGAATTTAGATTGTTTTCCTATGGTAGGAAGCAGCACTTTTGAGACACAGATTGAGAGAGAGAGAGAAACATAGATGATTAATCTCACCAGTGAATATTAAAAATAACAATATTTTGATGGTTTTCAGATATCCTTCCAAGATAGCTCTTCTGTTGACAGGGTACAGCGATTCAGAGCTTCTCATCTACACACCCTGCTTGCGAGAGGGTACTAACTCTCCAGAAGTCGATATTTGCAAAATGTATCAGAATTCTATAAATATTCATTGATCTTTGTCAATTATTTTAATTCTAGAAAATAAAAGGACAGGAACAAAAAATGCACATAATGTTATATGAACAAAGACATTCTCTAAAATATTCTTTGTAAAGCTGGAAAAAAAACCTGTTTGCACATCAGTTTAGAACTGATTAATATTGGCACTGCCTTATAATAGATTAGCATTTTAATACGCTATTAAATGACATGGAAAATATATAGGGAGGCACAGATATACATAGCAGTACATGGAATATGATGCTAAGTTTGTAAAACAAACAATATATAAAAGCAGATGGGCAAAAGCAACAGCATGATGATAGTGGTTCTATCCGTGAGGTACGATTGTGACGCATTTTTATTTTCTTTCTTTTTTATATTTTAAACCTTTTATGAGGAACGTCAACTCATTTTCCCATCAGCAACATGAACATGAATCTTGAAGGGCACACTACACTTTGTGAAATTCCAGAAAAGGCTGCAGACTTCTGAAACATCACATTCTGAGTGTTTAGATTTCAGCCAGATGCCAGACACTCTGACTGACATTTGGCGAAATGGTTTCTTGGTTTAAAGTTCCCTTGGCCCAAGTCTTAGAAGTTCATAGAACAGATGGCTTCAATTTGAAGGACGTATCTGGTAATAGACAAAGGCAAAGCTGTCCCTCTGTGCTAAAGGAAATAGGGCAGTGACCAGGAGACATTTTGAGTTCTGGCATTTTTTTTTCTACTCTTTCATACAAAGGTTTTTATTGCTAAACTCTGGCTCACAGAAAGGGTGAAATCAATGTCACAGGAGTTTCTGTAGATAATTTAAACATCTCCGTGGTGGTTCCCCTTCCAGAGCATGGACCGATGACTTAGCTCAAAGGTGGTTTGGAATGTCAGTTGTCGCACATTGGTACGGCGTCGCAGTGCTGTAGAGCTTAGGATGTCCTTGTCCACTCCCTCCGCTCTAACCCACTTAGCTATTCCCGTGCACCTGGGGCAGCAGTTCCAGGAAGATACCTGCAGGGAGCTGCTATCGCAACCACTCACAACCCATGACCAGCCCATCAGGTCATTTAAAGTTCTAGTTTTGAGACCCCTTCCATGGACCATCACGTGGAAGTAAGAGGACAGTGTAGAGGCCAAGAACACGAGCTTGATACCTTAACTGATAAAGCCAAAGGCACACCTAGCTGACCTGCTGTATCTAAGAAGTCGACAAACAGGCCGGCACGGAAAAATAGCAACCTCTTCGACTCACCACTTTCGTGATGTTGGTCTTTGTCTTCTGCACAAATGTCTCCTTAATCCTTCCCCAAGGTGGAACTAGCAAGGCGAGGTGTTGCTCTGCCCTACTCACTATTTATCTTATAGGTAAGCTTTACTATCATAATGTGTTTAGCGGGGCGGGGGGCGGGGTAGGAATCTGTAATCTGGGCAGTGCTGGGGGGCTGTGTCGCCCAGGCTCTGGCCAGGAACCTCCTACATCTCACTCAGGCTGGCTCCTCCTGTTTACTCTGCTTACTTCGCTCTTAGAAACGTTTCATAGCCTCCTCCCCTTACCAGGCGGGCCAGGTGCACTTCAGCACACCCTTTGACACCTTCGACTATTTATTTCCAAATTGTTAACTCTTCTAAATAAGGCATCTTGGGGATCCCTGGTGGCTCAGCAGTTTAGCTCCTGCCTTCGGCCCAGGATATGATCCTGGAGACCCAGGATCGAGTCCCACATCGGGCTCCCTGCATGGAGCCTGCTTCTCCCTCTGCCTCTCTCCTTCTGTCTCTCATGAAAAAATAAATAAAATCTTAAAAAAAAAAAAATAAGGCATCTTACTAAATGTAAAGCATTTTCCCACAGACTTACTATTTCTAATTCAATAAATGCGTCTCTCCTTCAAGTTATCATCGCAGGTCGCCCAATCCTGGCCCATCTTTCTACTCCTCTCAGAGTGATTAGCAGAATTGAGACTAGCAAAGGTAAAGTACAGGGAATTGTGTTGTCCATACGTGGCTGTTCGCTACAGTAATCCAACTCTTAAACCTAATTATTAGATTCTTGGATCTGATTCTTGATTCTAATGTAATATTGACCAACATTTTCGAAGAATCCAGTATGTGTCAACGCGGAGTGCAGACAGCATTAGACTGACAATCTGCAATAGTCCGTTTGAGTCCTAACTCTCACAGTCGACTTGTGTGACCTTGAGGAAGTTCATTTCTGCCGGCTTTTCTCTCAGATGTGGATGACTGCTGCTTTACTCACTCACTTCCCACGCCTGCTGTGAGATCAAATGGGGCATTGTGTGTGGAGAGAAACCGTAAATCTCTACACAAACATAACATATCATCAATGCTGAAATATTAGCCTTGGTTTCTGCATGATGCTAGAAAACTGATAGTTTCATGAGTTGGGCTCATTCTAAAAAACAATACAAAACAAAACAAGAAAAATCCCCTCGGAAACATTATCTTCCTGGGTTTAGGATCTTTCATTTTTGACCCAAATATTGTGCGCTCCTTCAGGATAAAGGTCTGCGCCATTCATATCTCTATTCTCATTACTGAATGGAATATCCCAGTCTCAGCAGATGTTCGGGTGAGAGAAAACACAAGGGTATCTGCGTGGACGTGCACTTGCCCCGTTATCGGGGATTTCCACAAAAGCAGGCTCAGCCCGGAAGGGGGGGCAGAGCGTATTAAATCACTTTCTTGAAAACCTTGCTTAAATTTCATTATGCCTTATGCCTGACCTGTTTCTTCAGACCAATGTTTACTTCTTCAGAAGTGAGGCCGGTGTTTGTTCCACGTGGTATGAAACTGTTAGTGCTCGGGGATCAGCTACCCAAGTGCACAATTCCCAGCTGATTCTCCCGATCTTCACTGGTGCAGACGGCGATTCTCGTTTCAGCACGGTTGAATCTATAGTCTTATAGGTTGCTTTGCAAACTGCTCAAAGATGAGAGAAATCTTAAGGATTTCCATGTGCGATAAATAGTCCGTGTGTGTGCGTGCAGGTTGCCCACGTGTGCATTTTTTAACTTTAAGAAGCGATAGTTTGAAAGTGATTCACTGTGTACATTTTGTTAACAGCTGATCTACTAAAGGAATAATAAGTGAAAAAATTGTCCCTAACGTAGCAACCATAGGAGGAAGTGACTCCTGAGACGGTGGCAAGTGAACCCAACTAAGGAATAGTAACTAACGACAGAAGAAGATCAAGGAAGAGACATGCTTAAGAGACACAAAGACTCAGCAGCATCTCAAAGCCACCTTTTGCTCATGGTTTTAAATTAGTATCTCTAGGGGCGCTTCAATGGCTCAGTCCGGTTAAGTGTCTGCCTTTGGCTCAGGTCATGATCTCTGGGTCTTGGGATCAAGCCCCATATTGGGCTCTCTCCTCAGTGGGGAGTCCTCTTCTCCCTCTCTGTCTCCTCCCTCTGTGATCTCTCTCACTCTTGCTCTCTCTCAAATAAATAAATAAAATATTTAAAAAAAAATGTGTATCTTTAACGGGAGCTCAAGAGGCATTTTTATTATCATCATCATTTTTTATTATTATTATTTTAGTTTCTGTTCTTTTGGAAAAATCCATTTAGGAAACAAAAGAAAGGTATTATTGTTATTTGTTCCTTTCAACGTAGAGAATGTTCAACTGTCTGTAGGATGTGAAGGAAGATATTTGCAAGAGAAATCTGTGCCAACGAGCTGCGTCATGTACATGGAAATACCTTATGGGGTTGCTAACATAACTGCAGTGTTTCAGTGGCTTGAGGCAGTGCTACTTAGATGCTCAAAGTACTCCACCGAATATCGCTAGTCACACAGCAGGGCGTTCTGTATCTTAGGGAGCTGGAGTTTGAGATTTTGAAATTTTCTAAGGGGTAAAATCCATGAAAATATCACACTTCGTTTCCTAACACGTTAGTAATTGTCAAGATAATATTTCAACTCCATTTGAGTAGATTGGGTAAACCGGGAAGTAGGACCCGCCACATTCGTTGATCCCGTCTCTGTGTGTTCATAATCTCCTCTCCTCTCAACAATCGCCTGCATCTTCAAGCATATTGGTGCATCAGAGTTTTAGAATAATTTATATAGTGTTCCTTGAATCATAGGACGTAAAACATATGAAAACGTGTATTTATTCTAGCTCTTTTATTTTGCAGATAAAAATCAATCCCAGAAAGGTTAAATGACCTTCTTTGTGTTTCAGAGCTAGCAAATAACAAACCTAAGATTCAATTTTCTTTATTTCCAGTGCCAAGTTGTTTTCATCGTATCATATCGCATTCTTATTTTTCTTTTTACTTAAAAGAAAATTATTGTACTTTGAAACACAGGAATATTCAACAAAGGAGAGCAGATTGAATTGTAGTTTCTCTATAAAGTAGAATAACACGTAGGATATCCTGTTGAGAAACATTTTGAGTAGCGTGGAAAATGGTCCTGACATATTGTTACGTGTAAAAATGGTTATAAAGGATACGTTATGAATCGAAATTTGTAAAATTTGAATTTTTATAAAACCATCCAATATTGTCAATTATTATCTCTGGGTTTCAGGGCTGTGGATGATATTTATGTTCTTTGAAGTTTTCTCTGTGTTTCTAGTTTTCTAATCATGAATCGTAGGACTTGGTTAACTAGGTAAATGAATAGATGTGAACCAGGCAAATAAACTGCTTAGGGCATAGATTAGATTATGCTTTATTTTAGTTACTTTATCATGTGTATGTGAGGATATGATACGATCAAAATATGTATTGGAATCACAGGGATATGGGCTTATATGTGAGCTCTACTGGTCACTCGTTGTGCAACAGGGATGCATTTGCACCCCTGGAAGCTCCACTTTCTTGTCTGGAAAGCAGCTAATCTTACAGATTGTTGGTGGAGATTCAGGGAGACCATGCACAGCGTGCACATAGGATGCCTACCCGAATGGAGACACTTAGTAGCCCTTCTGTAAATGTTCACTTCATTTGCTTAGTTCGCCTTTACGAACTCATACAATTCTATTCATAAAACCTGCTGCAAAATGCTATTTTCATAGATAGTTACAAGAACCTGATTTTTTACAATCAAAGGTACCGTTGCACAATGGGGATGCCGGGGAGGAGAGGGACAGTGTTTGGGATTCTCGCGTGAGAATGCAGGACAGAGGGTAGAGTGTAATTCTGGGGCTAGAACGTTTCAAATTGCTCACTTCGTGGCACCAGAACTTCTTCCCTCCTTTGGGTGCAAACGCATTTTTTGGTTCTACCCAAGACACTGGGTAGAGAACGGAAGGTGCTCTCCAGATCCTGGGAGTCGTTTACCTAAATGTATGAGCCCATATATAAAAGGTGTCAAGCAACCTTAACTCATTAGACTAATGATTCTTCTATGTTTGAGAAACAGCACGATCCAGATGTTAGCTAGCACCTGTGTGAGCCAGTCGCTCACTTTATTGTAGCAATCTAGCAACTGGGCACCAGTATCGTCCTGGCGCTCGGGAAGTGTCGCGTTGCATTTACTCAGCTGGGCTGGCTGTTGGCCAGCGTCGCCACACACCTGTCACGCGGCCTTTGGAGCCTGTGGCTCCTCAAAGCCATGTGCCTCGCGCACGGGCCGGGTTTCGGGCTGCGCCTGTGCAGATGTATCGCGGGCGCACGTGTGAAGATTCTCTCATCAGGGCGTCTGATTTCCTTTTTTTTTTCTTTTTTAGGGCGTCCGATTTCCTAGACGGCCCATTTCTCTCGCGGTCTTAGAGAACAAAGCGACGTCTCTGTAGAAATTCCCTTTGCTTTCCGGCTCCTTTTAAAAGTGTCCAGTGGCCGCGCCTCTAGCAAAGCAGCCGAGGGGGTGAGAACCTCAGGACGGTTCCAAGGCAAGAGCAGCAGTGGGTGGTTTCCCTGGAGGGAGTTCAGGATGCGCCCAGGGAGGCTGAGGCACCTCTCAACTCCCTTGTTTCCCACCTGGCGTGACCTTCCTGTCACAAGACACTTTGAAATCCTGCGCGGGCCACGCTGGGGTGACAGAGCTGCCGAGGCCCCGGGGCCGGCGGTTCCGAGTGTGGGTACAACAGAACCTGTTTGGTCGTTGTCTTGGAAGAGCAGCGGCCGCCGCTGTCCTCCCTGGCGTGGCTCCGTGGCTCACGAGCCCGTGGGCCAGCTCCACGCGGCGGGCCGGGGTGGGCCAGGGAGGGCCAGGGCGGGCCGGGGCGGGCCCGCCAGGAGGGCCAGGGCGGGCCCGGGCCAGGGTGAGCCACTGCACAATTCGAACCTAAGACCAATGGAAATTTCACTTCCTCTGTGCTCTACTGTGGCCACTGAAGGGCACGTCCCAACTGTCTCGAGTGAGGGCTTTGCCCCCCAGAATCGGCCAACGACGTCCCAGGGGAAGGCGCCATCCCACCCGTGGACGGGCCAGACCGCAGGGCCGCGGCGCAGAGATGTCCCCGTGTCCGTGTCCCGGGGCCCAGGCGGGCCAGGCCGTCACCCCAGAACGCTGTGGGGAAGCCACTGTGTGCAGCAGCGACCCAGTTCCCTCACAGGACAGACGTCTGGCTGCCACGGCCACGAAGCCGGGAAAGACCACTCGGGACACCGGACGGTTCGTGCCCACAGGGAAGGGCTTTTGTTTCTATCCATTTTCTATGTTTCTTCCTCGTGCACAGACAGGCACAGTTGGTGGCCCGCTGGTCGCCGAGACAGGGACCAGGCCCCTGAGAGCCACGTTCCTTTCCCTCACGGTGACCCCGGGGCCGTGCTTTCCCTCACGGCTCTGACTCCACGTAGCCAAAGGCCCACGACGGAAGGGAGCGTGGCGGAGCCGACCAGGCCTCTGAAAGTCTTCGGTCACTTTGCTTTGAGGCAAGGGCGGAGCGTCCACAGCTCTGCTGCTCCGAGTCCGGCTCCGCAGTCTGGCACCTCCTGGGGTCCTGCTTGAAACGCAGAGTCTCGGCCCCACCTCGGACCCGGGGGCTGCCTTCTAAGAAGATTCCCCAGGAGTGTCTAAACATAAATCATATTTGAGAAGCACTGGTGTGAGCAGCGCTGTGTGGGGTCACGTGGCTATCGTGGGGGTCCCACGGCCTCTGGAAACACCAGCCGCCTCGGAAACACTTAACAACCGGGTCGCTGCGGGTTCTCCAGAGCCTGGAGCCATCTAGGACGCAGGGGAAGGGGTTGTTACGAGGAGTTGGCCGGTACGATCGAGGAGGCCGGGAGATCCCAGGCCGCAGCTGGCGAGCTGGACATGCCAACGACGTCGGTCGAAGGCCCAAGAAGCAGCAGAGCAGGTGGTGCGGGCCCAGCGTGAGCGTGGGCAAGCTGGAGGCCCCAGAGAGGCAGCCGTTGCCGTTCAGGTTCTAGGACACGAAGACCCAGACGCCAGCTCCGGCAGGTGGGGGGAGCTGTGGCCTCCCTCTCTGGGGGGAGGCCCAGGCTGTCTGTGGCACTCAGGCCCTCGGCTGCTGGGATGAAGGCCCCCTCCCCATGGCCACACCTGTCCCCGTGTGGGTTAGATGGTGACACTCCCAGAGAGCAAAAGCCTTAGGGCAAGTCACACAGGAAGCAGGGGTGTCCTTCACCATCGCTTCTCTGGTCTGCAGGGTCTCCACTTGCAACGTTTGCTGCCTGTGTCACATTTTCCCTATTTGGGGACATTTTAGCAACGGCTATAGTTTTATTGCATTTGTATACTCATCATCAACCACGGCATTTCCCTTCTCCCGTTGGTTCACGCTGTGTATAAAGTGTCCATCGCCGTGGGCCTCCCTAGCGCTATAAATCAGAGGTTATTTACTGTGTTGACACAAGACTAAGGCTTTGGCCGATGTGGATCTAGTCACAAACTGCTCCTCTAACTGGTTTAATCTCTTAATGAATCTGATTTTTTTTTTTCAAGTATCATTATTTTTCTGTTACTCTGGTATTCTCTATTACGGTTTTTCAGTAAATCCAGAAAAAGAAAATTCTTCTCTTTCATGTCTCTTGAAACTTTATGGTATCCAAAGTGGCTAAAAGCATTTTAATTCAAAACATCTTCTCACATAGCTCACCACTTTAACAACTTGCGGTAGCTCTCCTTGCCTTAGTGGTTTTCACTAGCTGGATCTCAGAATAGGTATATTTTGTCCTTTTCTTTTAAAGAATAAGAAATATTTACTTGAGAAAGAGAGAGGGGGGGTGTTGAGAGCAAAAGCAGGGAGCAGGGGCAGAGCGGAGAGGAAGAAGCAGATTCCATGTTGAGCAGGAGCCAGAGGGTGGTGGTGGCTCCATCCCAGGACCCATGAGGTCATGACCTGAGCTGAAAGCAGATGCTTAACCTACGGAACCACTTAGGTGCTCCTATTTTTTCCCCTTCCAATTAAAAAAAAAATATATATATATATATATTTGTGATGATGTCACCTGGGAGAGACTAAGAAAAACAGGAAGGTGTCAGCCTATATATGGGGAATAACAATCATAATATCATTGCGATTTTCTCCTCTTGATAAAGGCATAAACGTTATGCTGATTATGTTTAGGTAAATACACTCTTTAGTCAAAAATCGACAATAAATGACAGATAACTATATAGCTTCGCAATACTTGACTGTATTAATATTTATTTATTTATTTATTTATTTATTTATTTAAATTCTCAATTTTTAAAATTAGAGAACGCTAAGTTAGTGATAGTAGACCCAACATCTCCATTTAGGACTTACGTAGAAATCAATCAATGCTTTTGATCGTACAAGATCTTACTTCGAATACCTGATACTTGGTTCTGCTCTAGTGTCTGGCGTACGGGAGATTATACTTCTCTTTACTCTTGACCTTAAGCCTGCTGGGTTGACTTGCCCTAATCAAGGTGCCATCACGCTTGTCCCGTCTGGGTGGAGGAATTCGACGATTTTGTCGTGCTACGCTTCACCCTTTTGCTGCTGCTCTTGTGATTTTCCAGAAGGGAAAGGTTTCATCAATCTGGCAAAGTGAGGATGGCAGAGGTCAGAAATGTCCACCGATGCCAGAGGACATATAATGGAAGAGCCTCTTCACAGACTATCACAGCGTAGACTCATCTCTCCTGGCACATGCACGGATGTGAAGTTACAGCCTTGGGGAATACTGAACAGATTGAAGCAGAGCGGCCTGTGCAGGCAGAGGACCACGAGAGACTGAACCCCGGCCAGGCGTGAGGATTATACCCCTTGGATGTCAAAATGATGCCTCAAAACCCAACGTGAGTCCAATTATGTCTCCTGCAAGAACAGGCAAAGTAGACAAAAAAAGGCGGCCCGACAGCTGCCCAGTCAAGGTTCATGAGGGTCAGTGTGATACCTGCCTTGGCAGCTCCCTCAGACTCAGGAGTGAACATCTGGGTAAGGGAAGCATCCTCCTGCGTGACCTGGCAGAGAAAACTGAATATGGACAATGTGTGTCAGTCTCTACGTATATTTTTGCTTTGTCAACGAGACCCAGTCAAGGGGCCCTGCTTCCTTCTTTTAAGTTCTTGTAATTGAGGAGCTACTTTACCCGGAAGGGGGGCTTCTGGGATGGGCAGGTGCACTTTTAAGGGCTCTCCCTTTCTCCTCCTCCTTCCTTCTCTTCCTCTTCCTCCCTTGCCTTCCCTGCTCTCTCTCTTCCCGCATTTCCTCCTCTTCTGCTCCTTCTCCCCTTTCTATCTTTCCTTCCTCCCTTTTACTTTTCCTTCCTTGTTCTAAATGCAGGACCATTGGTGCAGGTTAAGTCTAGTCACAATTTTATGGGATGTATTTTGGACGTCCCCTGATCTTCTCCCAGATCCCTTTTACTTCTGCATGTTCGCCTTTGCTAATTTCTTCCTTCAGAAACGGTATTCATCTTTGAGAAAGATCTTCTAATTAGCATTAATGTATCCAGGTCACCTTCTCCCCACCCCACCCCCCGCCCACATGATATCCCCTCTGTTCAAATTCTCTCAGGTATTGCTGTGCATTAGTCTTTTTAAAAAAGCATTTGATTTAAAACCCCTTGGTTGCAGGGATACTGTATTTTGTTTTATGTTTTAAAAATGACCAAAAATCAACCTTTTTTGGTAAGCGTGACGCAGGATCATTATGAGAATGAGGAAGAAGAAAATAACGATAGAAATCCTCACAACCCAGACATAATCTGTTTTTGTTTGTTCTACATTGTTCTGGAAATATTTTAACACATATATACCATCAGGAGAACTAATATAATGGTTTACTTTTATTAAATACAACTGTATAATTGTCAATGAAAACAATTTGTTTAATTGTATTAAAATGTTTCCAAAGGAAAACCTCACAGTAGTTAGAGCCCTTGGGGATGTATATTTATATTTATATTTATATTTATATTTATATTTATATTTATATTTATATTATTTATATTTATATTATTTATATTTATATTATTTATATTTATATAATATATACACATTATATATATACACATATGTATAAACATATACACACACACACACATATATATATACACACACGTATATACACACACTTTTCTTTATAAGAGATATTCTTGCCTAAAAGACTCTTCTGATATGAAAAAAGGAGGGTTCTGAAAGCCATTCAGAGGTTGGAATCAATTTTTTGAAACTATGCTTCAATTTACCTCTTATCACTTGGCTCCCCTTTAGGAAAGACAGATGCTCATGATTCTTCTGTTCTTTTCACTTTTCCAATGTTATTTGTTTTATTTGTATTTTTACCTGCTCCAGGTATACAGATGTAATATTGTGACCTGTAAGCATATCCACACGATAGTTTCCCATTATTTCTATATTTAATTGTATTTGGTGCCACGAGCACTTCTTGCTCTTTATTTTGGCTGTATTTCATCTAAAAGTAGTTTTTCGAGGAAAGGCTCCTGGGCATCGGTTCTCTGGGTTCCTTCCTGTGGGCCTTGTATTGTACGGTAGCTCTGCTCAGCACAGGACCCAGGTCGCGGTTTCCTCCACTCATATTATTATAGACAAGGTCTGTTGTTCTCTATTACAGTAGACAAGTCTGAGGCCACCCTGTTATCTCTCCCCTTCCTTTTTCTCCTTGGATACGTAGACTATTCTTATTTGCCCTTAAAATCCTTCACCGGGATGCTTCTCCACACTGAGCATCCTACACCAAACTTCCCTGAAACCTCACAGATTTCATTATTATTGCTTTTTTTTTGTTATTATACACATTATTATTTTTTATTCCATTTGTTGAATTCTTAATTTCCAAGATATCCGATATTATTAGGTTGGCTAACACTCGTGTGTCCTTTGTGTCTATTGACGTCCTTTCATTAAGTCCATCATCTTTTTGGGCTTCGTATCTACTTTCACTAAAAGTTTCTCCTCTGTGATGTTAAATCGGCTTCCAGACACGTCTATTTTGTCCCATGATTTTTCAACATATTCATCAAGCTTGTCAATAAGTAACCTCTCACTCCCACCTTTTTAAAAATCTCATTCTATCGCTCCATCAGGTCATCTTTGAGTGCCTGCTGGTACAATTTATAGCCATGATAAATTGTTCTACAGCACACTGACTTTTCTTCTTTTGTTGGGTGGATATGTTTTCTTCTAGGTTAGGTATTTACCTTGCAAAGGGTTTTCCTTTTCTTTCACTGCAGTGCTTTTGCCTAGTTGCTGTGTGAATTCTGACATCTTGTTTACGCTTGGGTGGTCCCGTCCAAGCCCTCGTCTAGTCGATCTGATGTAGCGTCTCACTGTATTTGAGAATTGTGCCTCTTCTCCAACAACAGTTTGAAGGCTGAGTCTCCCATATGCTTTCTGTGTTTCTGTAGCACTGGGAATGGTCAGGGGTGGAAGGAGAATCGGCCCATATTTACCTAGGCCACGCTCCTCTGAAAGTCCGTGAAATGCATCGCATGATGTTTCACTCCTTTTGGTGGGGACGTAGGAGTCACATGCCCACAGAGGAGCACTGAGATGTCAGCCCGTTGTTCCAGGTCAGTGTGCAGCTGCAGGGGCTTTATTTCTGTCCATAAGCTCTATTGTTCACTCCCTGCTTTTGTAGGTTTTCGCCAACACGGATTTTCATTAGTCAAAATTTGAACAACATGCTCCCCGCTCAGCCTGCCTTCCTTTCGTTGAAGTCGTTTACTGAGAGGTCTTAGGAACGTGTTATACGTTGCCTCCTCCCTCTGTTCAAAATCTTACCTTTGCTACTTTGTCCATGTGGAGTTTTGAAGTTTCGGGGTATGGGCGATGTTCCCTTCTTTGGTTGCTGCCACGTAATTGCTTTCTCGTTTGGATCTCCTTCCTGGTGGTGGCGGCTGTTGTTAGTTATGAGAAGGGAGATTGCTTATTCAGGTTTATTCTGCTGTTTTAACACAGATTTCCCCTCATTTTTCAATGGTATAGTCCCATATACAGAGATATGGTGTTCAAGTTACGTGAAGTCTCGGTAAGTACCATACGTACTCCAGTGGTTGTGCTGGGAAATTAGCCCAAATCAGGTGTGGGGTGGAGTCTAGTCTCCATCACTTAGTAGCCGTGTGACTTCAGGTAAGTCACTTTTCCTCTTTGGGCCTAATTCTTTGTTAGGAAAACATGAGTAATAATACCAAAAACTTCTTCACTGGGTAGTTATGAAGGGTAGAGTAGAGCACATATGTGTAAATGGCGAGTATGCTAGAAATGCTCCATATTTATAGTTTGAATGCCTGTACATGTGACCAGACCCATACTAAAATATGGGTCTGTACTTTTAGGAGTGGTTAGAATTAAATTTTAAATGATTTTGGCATGTGATATGCACCAAAATATGCTTATTTTCTATGTTTATCATGGGTTTTATATGCTTATTATGAAAAGGAGGTGAACATGTAAAATAAAATGAGATGTAGCAATTAACCAAAATCTCAGGCTCACTTTTCACACAATATTGGACGTTGCTTCAAGTTTTATTGGTAACGGTTTTGCTTTCTGTTACATGTAGGTCCTGTGAACCTAGAGCAACCTTTTGTTCTTTACGGGAAATTTCAGTTTCTGTATTTAGCTTCTTTCGTTTGCCTCACCTTCCCTTAAATAAATAATGCAGGGCAGCATGGTCTGCATGAGTATGGAAGTCTCTGCTGACTGGAAAGCAAGTCTGTCAGGTACATTTTCCATGAGAAATTTCAGGTTTGCAGTAGAGGGAAGTGAAAATCAACAAGGTTTTGTCCAGTGTCACATCCCCTGGCTGAAATATTCAAGAAAGGATTTTTTTTTTATGCTTTCTGTATCTGCAGCTCTGAGTAGGAGTGACAGGAGCTGGTGGGTAGAACTAGGAAATGGCCCAAGGGCCAGCCCACCAGCTCACACCAGACCATGAGCTGACTTGCTCTGTGTTTTTAGTTCACACACCCAGAACCCCGGAAGTTTATCATGCCACTTTGCGTTTGCCTTAATCTATAAGAATGCTGCAATTTACAAATAATAATACAATTAAAATTATGGCTGTCGTTTGCTGAGGAGCTGCCATGGGACCATGCTGGGGATTTACACCTATTTTCTTATGCAATCCAAACACGACTGCAAGGACGATATTAACACCGCACTGTAGTGTTGAGGGAAATAATACCAGAATGGTCAAATAACTTGCCACTGTCAAGTGTCTCAGCTTCTAAGTGACAGGCAGTGATAAGTGTCACTCAGCTATAAATGGCTAGTGAGAATGTGTCCTGGTTTCTTCCTCAGATTATAAAGTTCTCATTTGCCGCTCTTGTAGATTGGTGCCCAGCAATCTCGAATAAGAGGTTATTTTCCTCATTCCATGTTTTAACAGCTTTATTGACATATAATTTACATACCAAAGGTTCACCCATTTAAGGTGTGTAATTCAATGATTTTAGTACATTTAGGGTTGGCTAACCATTACCATCGTCTAATTTTAGGATATTTTTATGACACCAAGAGGAAACCTTAGAGGATAAAGATGTAAACTATTCAGTGGAAGCATAAAAAAAGAAGGCTATTATTTTTAAAGATTTTTATTTATTTATTCATGAGAGACTCAGAGAGAGAAGCAAAGACGCAGGTAGAGGAAGAAGCAGGCTCCATGCAGGGAGCCCAATGCAGGACTCGATCCCAGGACCCAGGGTCACGACCTGAGCCAAAGGCAGGTGCGCAACCACTGAGCCACCCAGGAGCCCCCTCAAAAGGCTGATTTTTAATCTCATACTCAAAATATGTTCAGCTACGGTTATATTTTCTCCTGCTGTCGAATCCCTGGTATTTGAATGATGACCCTAATAGGTTTATGGGTCTTACACTTCAGTGAGGTTTATGGGTTGGCCCTTGACCCTATCTTTCTGAATTTAACTCCTACTAGCTTTCTTCTTTTTCTGCTCCAATCATACACGTGGTAATACACAGTCATCCACCCATCTTCCAGAATATCCAACACTCTGCTCCTTTCCTGGAGGTTTCATCTGCTTGAAATCCTCTTCCTGAGAATCTTCTGTCTGTTGCCTGTTCCCTTTCTCCGTGTCTTTCCCATTTTTACTAGTTTGCTGTTGATTACTGTAATAATAGCTACTGACTGATTGATTGATTTTCCAGGTAAAAGATAGAGATTTTACCTTGATTTCTTTTAGTCTTTACAATAATGTATTTGGTAGAAATAGTCACCTTTTTTTTTGGTATATATTTTCATTGGAGTCAATTTGCCAACATATAGCATAACACCCAGTGCTCATCCCATCAAGTGCCCCCCTCGGTGCCCGTCACCCAGACACCCCATGTGCCCACCTCCCTTTTCACTACCCCTTGTTGGTTTCCCAGAGTTTTTTTTTAATAAATGAGAAAACTTGACCTTGAAGATCCCAAGATCACTGCTAGCAAGTGTAAATGCATTGGTATTCCTGCATCTGACTACAAAGTGGGTAGATAGTCTTAGCTACAGAGCAATAAATCTGCCAGACTACTTGGCTAGAATTACAGTTATTTCTGTACAAGTCTGAATTGCCTACTAAGACGTGGACCAATGCCAAAAATTTAGAACAGATGTTCCGGGATGAAGTCACTTATAAAGAAGCCACTATGGGACTTGATCCTACTGATGGCTTCTGTCCTCATTGATCCACACAGTTGCTTTATGTTGGATTTGAGTCTCCAGGCTTCTCTGGGTTTCTGCCCAAGAGCTGTGTCAGCCTTCTGCTGCCCTAACACTCTTGCAAGGAAAAGGCTGCCATATTTACGTGCCAATCCTATAGAAGGGCTCTGAGCTGGGTGCCCGGTGCCAGCTCAGTTCTACAGGATCGAGTACCAGTTCTGCCCTGTGAATGTGCTAAGTAATGCAAGTCCAAGGGTGAGCAAGACCCTTTCATTAATATGGTAAGTGAGTGTGACCTGGATATACTTGTGAGGGGAAGTGCAGTTGTCAAGTACAGGCACGCAGACGAGACCGGATGCCTGATAGTTTAAAGGATTTACCTCATTCAGTCCTCACAGCAGCCTGAGTGTTTAGGTACTCTTGTTACATCTAATAGATGAGCAACTAAGACCTGATAAGTGACCAAACCAGATGAGTCCCCAGGTCTGTTTGATACCACAAGTGGCACTTAATCATCAGCTCAGTATGTTAGAAAAATTGGGTCATCCTATATATAGCCATATATAGTTACACATTTTTGTATATATGTAACTACATAAGTTATATACAGGTTTTTAATGTACTAATTCAGCATTTACTCTATTGTCTGTATAGTGAAAGTGGTCATATATTACGATATTGACATAAAGTAGAAAGGCATTAATTTTAGAATACTTTATATTAACAAAAATAACTTTTTTTTTGTTTTGAGAAAAAGAGAGTGTATGTGTGCAAACGCAGGGCTGGGGGAGGGATGGACAGAGGAAAAGGGGGAGAGAGGGAGAGAGAGAGAGAATCTCAGAAGCTCCTTGTTGAGTGTGGAGACCAACACAGGGCTCAATCCCGTGATCCTGATTATGACCTGAGCTGAAATTAAGAGTAGGACACTTAACTGACTGAGCCACCCAGGTACCCCCCAAAATAAATGTTTTAATATTTATTTATTTATTTATTTATTTATTTGTATTAATTTATAGATTTTAATTATTTATTCATGACAGACACAGAGAATGAGAGAGAGAGAGAGAGAGAGGCAGAGACACAGGCAGAGGGAGACACAGGCAGAGGGAGACACAGGCAGAGGGAGAGGCTCCCTGTATGGAGCCTGACATGGGACTTGATCCCGGGTCTCCAGGATCACGCCCTGGGCTGAAGGCGGCGCTAAACCGCTGGGCCACCCGGGCTGCCTTTTAATATACTTTTAAATAGAACTAATCCATGAGCTAGGTACACAAGTTGACAACAAAGGGCCAGGTGAGGCTTTGCCTTCCCTTGAGTACTTAAATATAATTTATTATCTAATTATATTAGTCAAACTAAAACATCTACATAATTCAATAAAAAGTACATGATTTTCTTTGTAGAGATTATAAAACCCTTTGTAACTTCTTTTAGGCATTTAATTTTTATTTAATTGGAATCACTGTGCATCTAAATGTCTTTTCTACTATGTTAAGTGTCTTTTTCTAGTGATAGAATGTGATACGTTTTTATATGAATTTATACAGTATTTCTAAATCTGTTTGCCTTGTACAGAAGCCAATCTGTATGTGCATATATATGTGTGTGTGTATGTGAATTTGAAGTTTGAAAAGTATATAAATGTCCATGTTTCATCACCTCTTATCTTTCAGTTATGCTATTTTTCCCCTAAGAGCTTAAATAGAAGATGTTAGATATTCTACTGATTGTCTTTTTCATCGAAAGCAGTAATAAGTGGTACTTTAGTCATTTTGATTGTAAAGTAGCCCAACTGCTGTTCTTAGATAAGAGTTCTTTTGTGGTAAAAGATGATCTTGGTCAAAATACTTGCTCATGTCCTGAACCCTTAAATTTTGAAAATTGAGATTATGTATAATTTTTTTAGAAGTATTATCACTTAAAAATTAACTTTCAAGTGATTTTGTTTCTGTGTTCATAAATGTACTTTCATTATTAGATGAACTAGTTGAGAATAATGACTGTGTCTTATTATATTGTAATTATCTTCCTGGAACTCAAGATCCTGGCACATAGAGGGAAGCCAAAGACATTTTTGAATGAATAAATGCATGAATGACATGTTGAGTGACTGGCAGGTGCCCTTTGACCTTACAACTGTAAGCAAGCAGTTCCATGCATAGCAGAAAGATTTTTCCATACCCAAGATGAATGTTCAGGAATATTCTTGCCTCTGTTTCCCAAGCCATTTTTCCTTAATTGAATGGGCATGAGAATAAAGGGGAAGAGAGTATTTTTGAGCTAATATTCTTGGTAGATATATATTTGTGAATAATTCTGTTCAGAGTCTAATAATACACTGAGAAGAAAGAATGGGAAATTTTCCTCTTGCCCTCTTTCTATAAAAAATTGGGTTCCTAAAAAAAACAAAAACAAAAAACAAAACAAAAACACAAAAAACCCTCAAAACCCCAAAATTGGGTTCTTTACTTTTTTTTCTTCCTCTCATGATTTATTTTCACTGTCATATAGACCAGCATAAATGTGGAAACAAATGCATTTGTTCTGTGTTTTAGAAGAGTCCCTGTAACTTGTGCTAAGGGATGTGGCAATGTTAGTGCCAAAAAATTTCATATATTGGTGGTCTATTTTGGAGAACACTTGGTAGGATTTGACAAATGGTGCAAGTGAGGAAATGGGAGGAATCAAGGACGACATGGAGATTCTGTTGTGAGCAATGATGCTTTTTCCTGAGATAGGAAGCATGGGAGGTCTATTGTAAGATAAAGTTAAACGTGGTATAAAAAGTCTAATTCCACTTCAGTCCTGGGTGACAGGAACTGGATTTACCCTCCCACCTGAAACAACTAAACAAAAAAAGACAAAAATGCATGAAACAATGCCTCCAAAGGTTGATCATCAATCAATAAAAGATTGACCCCTCCCTGAAAGACTGGGCCTCGTGCTTGTCCCAGCTTACTGTCTGGAGAGTTTACAAGTTTCTGCACAGGGAGAAGAGATTCAGGAAAAACCTCATGATCTTTCTCAATTGAAGAGACAGAGCTAGGAGTCTGGGGGAGCTGAAGATGCCAACGATTGCTAGGTGAAGTACACAGGAGGGGAGAGCAGGAGAGAGGAACTCCAGAGACATGCAGAAAAACCCATGAGAATTACCTCCAAACACACAGATGTAAAGATTCTTAACAAAATTTTAGCAAATAGAACCCAACAATACATAGAAAGGATAATGCATCGTGATTGGATAGATTTTATTCCAGGAATATAACATTGCTTTTGTATTCACAAATCAATAAATGTAATTCACCACATTAACAGAAGATGAAAATTCATGTGATCATCTGAACAGAGGCAGAAGGAGAGGTCTGGTATCTACCACACATTGCTGGTAAAATGTGTCGGCGAACTAAGTTGTAGAGGAGCATTCCTCAACATTATGAAAGGCATCGAAGCTAACCTGCAGCTAATAGCATGCTAAACGGGTTCCCTCCCATCAGGAGCGGGGCCATGGCATCTGTGTGATGCCATGTCTGACTACTTCTATGTATTTAGCACTTTTTGAAGATTGAAAATAGTGTTGATTAAAAAATATTTCTTTTTTTTTTTTTTTTTAAGATTTTATTTATTTATTCATGAGAGAGAGGCAGAGATACAGGCAGAGGGAGGAGCAGGCTCCATGCAGGGAGCCCCATGTGGGACTCGATCCCGGGTCTCCAGGCTCACGCCCTGGGCTGAAGGCAGCACTAAACCTCTGAGCCACCTGGGCTGCCCTAAAGAATATTCCTTGATTATCACTAGCATATAGAAATAAGCTTGATTTGAGAATATCAACCTTATAAATAGTAATTTGCTAAAACCTACTTCTCAATTCTAGCAGATATTAAATTATAAATTCTCTTGAATTAAAGATTTCTTGAATTTTCTACATATATTGCCTTTTATCTATGTGTAATGACAATATTACTGTTTTTGTTTAAAGCCCTATGCCTTTACCTTTTTTAAAATTTTTTTTTTTTTTGCCTTAATGTACTATCTAGGGCCTCAGATACCATGCTGAATAGAAGTAGGGATAGCATAGACGTCTATGTTTGATTCCAGAACTTAAGAACTATTTTAGGGCCACCTGGGAGCTCAGTTGGTTAGGTGCCTGCCTTTGGCTTAAGTCATGATCTCAGGGTCCTGGGATCGAGCCCCGTGTAGGGCTCCCTGCTTCTCCCTCTCCCTCCCTCTCTGTCTCTCCCCCTGCTCACACACACTTTCTCTCTCAAATAAATAAAATCTTTTTTAAAAAGTTATTTTAAAATATTTAATACTAAGTTTAATGTTCGCTATAGATGTTTATAGATATCCTTTAATAGAACATAAGTTCCTATTACTAACATGATACAAGTTTGTAACTTGGGAGACTGTTAATATTTATTTATTTTTATTGAGATTATCATATATTTTAAGCTTCATTCTGTTAATGTGACAACATAACTTGATTTTCAAATTTTAAACCAAATTTCTAGAATAAGCTTATTTTGCCTTTTTTCTTTTACATAAATTGGACTTAATTTGTCATAATCTGTTCAGCAATTTTGTATCTATGTTCATGTCATCAGTCTGTAATTTTTCTTTTCTTTTATCTTCTCGTGTTTAAAGCTAGGATAACCTCCTTGAATAAGTTGGAAATGTTTTCTGTTTTTTAGTCTCTAGAATGTTTTGTATAAAATTGGTCTCATTTTTTTCTTAAGTGGGTGGAGGAATTTGCAGTAATATTACATGCACTTATCTTCATGAAAAGTTTCTAAAATAGAGATGATAAGGTATAGAATAAATCAGATTTCCTATTTCTCCTTGTGGCAGATTTGACAAGTTATTTTTTTTAAAGGAATTTGTCTATTTAATCTCAATATATTTTGGGCATAAAGTTATTCTTAATATATTTTTCTTACTTTTTTAATCTTTTGAGAACCTCTGGTAAACTGTCCTCCTTCATTCTTGATATTGGTAATTTTTATTTCTTTTTTCTTCATCAGTGTGCTAAAGATTCATTCCTCTTCTTACTTTTTAGCGACCAGTTTTTGTATTTGTTGATTTTTTCCATTGTATATGAGGTTTTTGTTTCATTGACCTCTGCTCTTTTAAAGAATATTTCCTTAAAAATATAGATTTAAAAAATAAAAATAAAAGTATTTTCTTGCTTCTTGAGATGGAAGCTTAGATCATTGATTTTGAGCCTTCTTTTTTAAAATTTATATGGTTAAGGCTAAATTAGCATTGGATTCTGTTAGTAGAAATTAGTCATATTTTCAAAATATTTTCTAATTATTTATTTAAATTTGTTTTGGCCTAAGTGATATTGATTTTTTTTTCATTTTAAGTGACCTGTTTTATCCTTTTCTAATTTATTTCTTGATTAACTTCACTGCAGTCAGAAAACATACTTTGTGTATATATATATACTTTTCTACCTGTTTAATCAGTTACAGAGAGGGGACTGCTGAAACAGCCAATCAAGATTTGGCATTTTTTTACTTTACCTCTTAATTTTGTCAGTTTTCTCTGTTTTTTTTTTTTTTTTTTTTTTTTTTTCAGCTTATGCTTTCGCCTATACCAGAATGTTTCAGGGGTCTTAACAGACAACCAGGGCTGGAGTCAATTGCCCTCCTCGTTGGTGAACCTTGAATTACAGTGTTTGTCTTCTAAGAACTGTGAAAATACACAAATCCCTACTTGTTTTTATAGCCCGTTAGCAACTGCTTTCTGGTTGGTCTTGGCATCTTTTACTGGATATGCGCAGCGAGGAACTGGCAAATATCTCTAGGGGAAACTCCACATAGAACATGGGGCTCATTTCTCAGAGGCTTAGGAACTGGGGAATCTCAGCTCTCCAACTCTTGGGGGCCTATATTGCTCTCAATTGGTTCAGATCAGAGTTTTTAATCAATCCAACCTTCAGAGTTGTTTCCAATCAAAGGGTAAGTCATACCAGTGTTACATCGTAGTGGCTGTCCCTTATTTACTTCAACTTGACTGTATGCTTTTTTTGAGGGTTAATGGAATGCTGTCTTAAAAATTTTAGGCCTAGTACATTAGTAAGCATATTACATATTTTATCAGTGTATCAAAGGGAATACAATTCTTTCACTTTTCAATTACTAAAACCCCAAAGCTGCAAGAAGGATAATAGCATGGAAAAAAAATAATATGTTGTAATTGGAAATAGTTGGATGTTTAATCTAAGCCTCATATTACAGAATTTGTCACTTAGCCAAGTTAGTTAATATGATTTCATACAAAAAGATGGTAAAATTTCACAGTATTTGCATGGAAATTGAGTGATGCAACACACAGTAAGTGCTTAAATATCCAGTTGACTTCTTTGACTCTCCATCTAGTTTTGTTTGACTGCAATGACCAAGTGGGCATTTTTTCCTCCAAAGAAGAAGAAAGATACCATTCTTCAGTAGTTGTACAAAGTTTCAGTTTTATAGATTTCGGGGTAGCAGTGACATAATTGACAGGGAAGCGGGTACTTATGTGGAACCTTCCAATATTGCTTCAATTCCTACTGATGTACTCCAGGGAACTGAGAATAAATGTGAAAGCACAACCCAGCAAAAAGGGAGGAGTCAGTGTCCTTTATGTCTCGGAGTTAGCAAAGAATTTAGCCTTATGAGAAATAGAAGGGAAGTTCAAAACCTAACTTAAGCCTGTGCACAGTACCATTTTCTCTTCTCGAATCCAACTGTTCTATGTCAAAGAGTTGAAATGCTCAGGAGAGCGGCCCCCTCCTTGCTGAGTTCAGCTTTTTTTGATCCAGCAAGGAGACATTACAACCTCAGAAAGACAGACCGGATGGAAAGTCCCACAGACCTGAGTACAGGTCAAGCCTGTCATCTCGATAGACTTAGCTCTTGCCCATCAGACTACGCATCAGGGTACGTGTGGTATCGGGGAGGTGCAGGCTTGCTAGTCATCTTATATCTGGAATCAGTCTTATTCCCTGTATATAATTTACCATTAACTTCTCCATGTTGATACTTTTGAAAACATGCTCCACCCTGAGCTATTAAAGCAGAATCTTCAGGGCTTTAAAAATGGTTTTGTTCTTGTGAAAATAATCTCAGGCGTTATGTAAATACAGCATTTGAAAAGAGTTCAAATCATGTGTAGGAGAAATAAAGTATTATGGAGGCATTTGTATCTGTGCCTTTGTGGATTACAGTTAAATTTGAGACATGAATAGAAAAAAAATGTAAGTAAGTTTGTTCTCCCTAAGTAAGGAGATAAAATGTTCAATAGCATTGTCAAGATCCTCTCAATTTAGTTTAATGCAGAGAGTATTAAAGTTTAATTGAAATGTTGATATTAAAATTTTCCAAAATAAAAAAGAAATAATATTAGAGAAATGAGGAGAAAAACAACCGTTGCCTGGGAAATATCATTTACTCTGCACAATTCTCTAGAGCAGATAAAAGTCCCTCTAAGTTGAGTTTAATTTTTTTTTCTTTTGTCATAAATCTAAATGACCCAAACAACCTGCGATATTCCCTGTCGACTGAGAAAATGTCTCAGTGGTGTATGTGCCTTCTCTCTGTTCTTCTGAAAGAAAAAGCTGGGGGAGACTTACAGCCTGATTTCACTGCCTTCACCTTTTCTAACTTCTAAAATGGATTTTTGTTGTTGTTGTTGTTGTTGTCTTGAAGCTATCTACCATATAACAAAGGTGGCCGTGAATGGAAGGAAGACTCCAGTTATTTTTTGTCTCCATGTGAAAAAAAAAAAAAAAGTAAATTTCTTTGCCCTGACCCCGGAGTACTTCCCTTCATCAAAAGAGTCAGCAAGCAGTCAATCTTAGAAGTATGCACCTGATACTGATTCGAATATCAAAAAGTATTAAAATTAAAAATGCACCATCAGATAAAGAATTGTAGTGTGGATCTTACTTCCTGGAGTAGAAGCCATATGGGCTATGGAAAAATGGAGACTTAACACAATGACTCCTGGTCACTTTTTTTTTTTTTTTTTTATTGTTTCTGTGTATCTTTAGGTATTTCAAAGAGTTGGCTGAGCTGTGAATTTAGGAAAAATATTTAATGGTTTGTGTTCCATAATCACAAAGTATTTCATCTATATAGAAAAGTAGAGAAATGATATAATGAAATGTGAGAACCCATTATAAGCTTGGTAATCATACAAGTTTACTAGATTTATTTTAGCATTTCTTCTATGCTTTTGAAGCAGTGTAACCTTAGAGATGTAGTTTCAACCTTTGTATACTCATTCCTGAACCCTCTTTCTTTTTTCCCTCTGTTGGAATAATCACTCTCCTAAATGTGTATAATATTTTATGTAAGTCTGTACGTACATAGAGGAAATGTATGTACATTTATAGAGTCTACGTTTCAGTGTATATTTCTAACACATTTCATAATACATACATAGTGGGTTATGTGTGTAGACAATATTCATGTGTATTGCATGTTTTTAACATTCCTAAAAACTATTCATATTGGAAATTCTCTTTTCCAACTTCTAGTTTAGTCATTTTAGCTGCTATCTGATTCCCTACTGTGAATAGTTCAGAATTCATTCATCTATGCTTTCGATAATAAATGTTTAAGTTGATCACATTTTTTTAATGAATGTATAAATGCTGTAATTAACATTCTTGTGAAAGACTCATTGAGGCCACATGAGAAAGTTTCTCTAGGGCATGTGCCTACGTGTGGGATTCCTGGAATTAAGGGCATATCTATCTTCAGCTTGACTTTTTATTAGTAATTATATTAATTGACGTTCCCACCAGCAACAAAGTGGAGATTGTTTCTCTGCATCCTTGTTTATTCTTGATATTGTATAAGATAATTTCATGCATTGACTGGAGAGGTCATAAAATGAAATTAAAATCAGCTCCAGAAATACATTAAATGGCTACTTTAGTCTTATAATCTCAAGGAAAGTTTAATCTATTATTTAGAAGACTTGATGGATCAAAGCTCCTAAATTTGGGGCAGTCTGCACAGCCTATGGAGGAATCCAAACTAGAGGTTGTCCTGCTCTCTGCTTCCTCTTTCCCTCCCCTTTCACCTTGTAGGTCATGGTAGCCAATAGGAGAGGCTCCCTGGAGCACTGGTCATCATCTGTGTTTCTGCATCTCTGTTTTCATGTTAAAAAAAAAAATACATACTGAATTAGTTTTTACACAGGGAAAGCAGGTCCTGGTTTTCATAAAAGGTCTTATTTCATTATGTGTTAGTGAAATGGTTGAACAAGCCTAAGGATTTTAGTTTTAAATTCTGTTCTATACCTTTAGAGTCAGGCATTTTGCAGGTAGAAACAAATCTCTGAAGCTTAGTAGTCATTTATGTGGCAACTTGTTACAACAAAAATTAACCAGTTTATTTAACTTGTATAGATAATAGTCCCATCTAAAATAAATAAATAATAAATAAATAAATAAATAAATAAATAAATAAATAAATAAATAAAAAAAAAATGCTGCTTGTCTCCCTGCTGCTTTTTTTCTTTTTCTATTCCTACTTCCTCTTCTTCTTCTTCTTTTTTTTTTTTTGTGAAATGTCCAAGGGACTACATATCTTACCAAATCCACATAGATTTTTTTTAAAGATTTTTATTTATTTATTCATGAGAGACCGAGAGAGAGGCAGAGACACAGGCAGAGGGAGAAGCAGGATCCCTGCAGGGAGCTGGATGTGGGACTCGATCTTGGGACCCAGGATCACGCCCTGAGCTGAAGGCAGATGCTCAACCACTGAGCTACCCAGGCATTCCTGGAGTGATTTGTTCTTCTCTGAGTTCATGTTGTGTAGGCCTGCGTCACATAATTCCTATCAAAGACTAATCCAAAAACACACGTTTTCACGAGAACCACATTGCTGACAGTCTGTCATCTCTCAATAGATATAGTTGAACATAGAAATGGAATAAGAATTTTATTAAAAGTTGTAAAGGGTTTTATTGACAAATTAGATTATTTCCATCTCATATTCGTTTTCATAAAGAAGCAGAGTCCTCAAGTTTATTTTCCTCCTAATATTTTTCTGATGGTAACAGAAATATAATAAAAGCTATTGGAATGGGTATCTAGTTAGATAATCAAAAAAATTGGCTAAAGCAGAGAATCATGAAAGAACAAAAACACATAGTAAATGTTTGATTTGGCTTAAAACATATAAATATACATTCATTTGTAATATTTTTAAGTAGAATTAAAAAATATTTCTTACAGCATAGATTGGTTGACGAGATTTTTTTTTTTTTTTATAGCACAAGACAATGCAGAATTTAACCTATAATTTACAGGCTTTGTTTTCTAGAGTGGAACATGATTTTATTTTTTTCTTTTTTAGAATATGATTTTAAAGACACTTATAAACAGATCTTCTAGGTTTTTTATTATTTTTCCTTGGTCCTCTGCATTGGCTTACCCACATATAAAATCTGTTTCTTTGGTTTTAATTACCCATTTCAGAGGAAAACAGAAAGAGGATAGTCTAGAGTATTAGAAAAGCTTTGAAAAATTAAAATTGACATTACCTCCAGATGATCTTGTGATTTCCACACAGAACAGAAACACAATTCAGCATATAGAGGCATAATCCACAGACCTCGGGGACCAGGCTCTAGAACCAGAAGAGGTGGCTGGGTTCAACTCTGTGTTGTAACAAGGACCAGACTGGCTCGCACAGGGCCTGGAGTCGTATTAATGGCATCACACAGAGGCAACATACACTTACAGTGATTTAAAAAGTTAAAAAAAAAAAAAGTTTTGAGTTTTGAGGGCTACTTCTCTGTGTACCTGTTATTGAATTGCTGCTTGCTTGGAGCAAGGGTTGGAAGAGAAAGGGAGGCATCTCAGGACCCAGGCCAAAGTGCCTATCGATTCAGAAACTATAATCGTGGTCACCTCAGGAAACAAAGGCTCAAGAATTTCTCGTAAGACTTGTTTCTGACGTACATACCTGTGAGCAATTAGAGAGACAACTGTATAACTAGAGATGCTGGTCAGAACCCAGGTGAGAGAAACAAATAAACACGGAAATAAAAACCAGAAATGATGGAGCACCTGGTGGCTCAGTTGGTTAAGCATCTGCCTTTGGCTCAGGTCAAGATCTCGGGGTCCTGGGATGGTGCCCTCTGCTGGGCTCCTGGTCAGTGGTGAGTCTGTTTCTCCCTCTCCCTCTCCACTTGCTTGTGCTTGTCTCACTCTCTCTCTCTCTCTCAAATAAATAAGTAAAGTCTTTAAAAATATGGCAACAACAGCATGAAACTTTCCAAGAAATTCCCAGTCAATGGGAGCCTGAAAATTAAAATTCCAAGCACAAGAGGTCAACTCCATGACAGGTAGTCACAAAGTCAACATATATATTTTCTTCCTGAGTGCAGAATGATCAGACATTATCACCTCAAATAATCTCTTTCTCATTCCCTATACCCTGCACTTATTGAATGTATATGAGGTGTATGTTAGAGCTTCCCTTATCTTTCATATTTTCATCTATTTATATCCCTTTGTAGTTTTTCTTTTGTTTTTAAGATTTATTTATTTGAGAAAGTGAAAATGAGTGGGGGAAAGGACAGAGAGAGAGGATCTTTAACAGATTCTCCAGCGAACACAGCACCCAACATGAGGCTCGATCTCACGACCCTGAGATCATGACCTGAGCAGAAACCAAGAGCTGATGCTTAACCCAGTAAGCCATCTGGGTGCCCCTACTGGATCAATTTCTTAGTACATTGTTTCAATTATTTCATTTTTTCTCTGGCTTTGCTCAAATTAGTATGCATCCATAATTTATTTTTAATGTTATTTTCATTTCCAAAATTAATAAGACATTTTAAAATAATCTTCATGTGGTTTTGATCCATATTTGTCTGCTTTTGATTCCAACTTCTGCTCTTACTTTATGGATTCTTTTTCTCCTTTTTACCATTTTGATGATTTTCAAAGCCATTTACAAGTATTTTTTCCCCAAAGGATTTTTAAATTATTTACATTTATTCTGGAAGAAATTATATAGCCAGCTAAATTGTTGTTTAAGAGTGAGAAAGAAATAAGCTATTACAGAAACAAAAGAGCTGAGACTTTATAACTGAAACATTCTTACTAACATTACTAGAAGATGCTCTTCAGCTAAATAAATAAATAAAATTCAAGGAAAGGAGTGTGATGTTGTAAATCCTCATGAACCAAAATAATGGTAAATGATATTAGTAAGGCTATTAAGTATAAAAAAAAATACAACTCTAATATTAGAGGATGATTGCAGAGTAGTTGGAAGGTAGCTAACACATATTAATTATTACTTGGGATGAAAAAAGACATATTGAATAGCCTTAGACTTTGTTGGGACTGTATGAAATCAGTGTTAATACTAAACATTTAAGAAGAAACAATGAAAGTTATGAAAACACATTTTTTTCTTAGAATGAGAAAGTGATATAATGTGATAGATGTATCTAAGTAAAATTTAACCCAAGAGATGATAAAAGAAGAGAAAGAGATAAAAAAGAATGCTAAATAAATGAGATGAAATAAATAAGTCCATCTGATCAGTAATTATAAGACATGTTAATGTACTAAACATATTTATAAAGACAAAGCCTACTAGATAATATCATGAAATAAAAGTCAGACAAACATAGCTTCTAAGCAATGCTTCAAGTAGTGCAGAAAAGTTGTAAATGAAAGAAATTAATACAATATAAAATTGTAAGCAAAATGCTCCTAGTATAGCAATATAAACATGAGACAAAATAAAATTTAAGAGGAAAGAACATTATCAGTGTTGGGGAGAAAATCTATAAAATGATGAAAAGAAAAAAAATATACTGTAATACAGAACCTGCGCACAATTCACATTTTTCTCTTGGAAAAATTGCAGAAAAGGAAAGTATATTCATGGACCAGAATAGGTAATCCAAAAAAAAAAAAAAAGAAGAAGAAAAGAAAAGAAGTAAACATACAAGAAGTTGGTGTATAATTAGCAGTACAAATGAGTAGGAATCTGTAGGAACTGACCTGAATATATTTCAAAAATATGATGTTGAGTTGAGAAACAAATTACTGACTGATACAATAAGAGGCCACCACATAATTTTAAAAAGACCATGTCTAAAGTGTATGTAGTAAAAGTCCAGAAATATGCAATAGAATGAAATACACCAAAGTCTTGCCTTTGGAGAATGATGGAGGGGGTGGGTGGGACTGAGGTGGTAAAGACCATGGGAAAAAAAGAAAAACAAAAACCAGAAATTCCCATCTCATATGTTAATGTTTTAATTTTTCAATAAATAAAATATTTGAGGCAAACATGGCAAAATATGAAAATCTGTTTACTCCAGCTGAATGGTAGTTATGGTCTGTTAGACCTTGTAATTTTCTGTATTTAATGGGAAAAAAAAACATTAAAATGCTCTATAAACTTCAGAAGCACATAATTTCCTCTACCAAAGGCCTTGACACAGTTCTCTTTGAAAGCCCCCTGTTTGCTAGGCCTTGAAAACAATTCCACGATGGCTGTTGACCTTGCCGCAAGGGCTCTTTGAACCTGTGGCATCGAAGAAACATGGAGATCTGGGAGATTGGCTGGGGCCTGGGAAAGCAAGTGTGTTTGTAAAAAAATTAACTTTCTCTTACTGCTGATTTTGTTAAAGTTTCCTCTTTCCAGGCTCTAAAACCAGGGCATGTAAAGAAAAGGGAGTCTTTTCGAAAGCAAAGAAATGTAGCATCTAAATAAATACCTGAAGACCTGGTTGTAGGTTGTAGCCAAGCACATTTATGGAGTGTGAAGAAGCAGCAGGACATCACCTCTGGTTTTTAGATTTGTGGTCCTATCATAGGAAGCACTGCTGGGTCACTTATGGAGGCTAAAGGCACAGGGTACGGGTGCGACAGGTGGAAAGGTCAAAAAGGAGCTCGTAAGTTTTCTTGCTTTTGATGGGGTTTCTCAGCTTTTTTTTCTGCTTTGCAGAAATTCTGTCCATCTTTCCTTTTTTTGTTTTTCTCTATACAGACAGACTCATTCATTCATTCCGTTCTCCGGTAAATATTTTGGAGTGCTGCTGTGTCACAGGGTCTGTGCTCGGGCTTAAAATACCCGAAGCACAAACCCAAACTCTGTGCGAGGTAGCGGATGGAGGAAGGAGCTAATGGTTAGTGTCCACGTGGAGACTTTAAGTCACCGGTGAGGCTTCCTCCCAGGAGGAAACCCTCAGCCCCCTGAGCGATCCCCCTGGGGCTCCTGCTGACCTGCGTGGGCCCAGCTCACCTGGTGGCGGAACCTCGCGTCCCTGGACACGGCCTGGCCTGCTCGCGGCTGAGGCTGGGCTGACATCCTCAAGGGCGCCCTCCTCCCAGACACCCAGATCCCAGGACCTGGGGCTGGGCCTGCTCGCCCGTCCCCACGCACCTGCCACCTGCCCTGACCCTGCAGAGGAGGCTCGCGGTGAACACGGGGGCCAAGGGCAGGCTGTCAGTGTAGGGGTGCGTGTGTGCTGCGCCTGTGTCACCCTGTGTCTTGCCTCTTCCAAGTGGCTTGTTTTGGGACCAAGATTCAAGGTGAATCAACTGTGAAAGAGCGACCTGATACGTAGCCCATCAGAAGAGAGGCGTGTATTTTTATATTGCTTCTGGTTAATGCTTTTGGGGCTAACTACATTTTCAGTGTCAATGATACCCTTTTTATTTTTTCTAATTATTATTTTTTGATACTATTTTTATTGGCTTTTTAAGGTTAGGCAAAGGGAATGTTAGTATCCAAAACAATAGACACGGTGTACTTGGTAGCTAAATATATGCAATTATTATATATATAAAATATAGATGTTTACCTGCGATTTGAGTCCAGGTGAGCTTGTGGTGGCATCCAGACGCCCCAGGACCCCGAGGCCGGGCCGTGGCCACGGAGCCTCTCACGCCGGTTTCCTCTGTGTGAGCCCTGATGGTTTTGCGCCAGCTGTGGGGTTTCTAAAATCACTGCTGTATATGTTTTCCTTTCTTTTTCTTTCCAGCCCCAAACTTCCCAGTTTAGCGGCACATCCTGTTGGCTCTAGATTCAGTTTTGAGTATTTCAGCCTCCCCACGATTTTCATGGCAACACCCCGGTGAGCACCGTCACCCTCCCTCCCAGGAGGCAACCGCTAGCTTCCCTCATGTCCTCGTGCCCACTCGTGCTCTGATCGTCTGTTCCCCACCAAGAAGCCACGGGGCGCCTCCGACAGTGTACCTGACAGCCCTCTGCTCCCGGGTCCCCACCAGCCTTCTGTCCCTTAGATGAAAATCAAAGGCCTCTCCCTGCAGTCCAGGGCCTGGCGTCATCTGACCTGGCCACCCCTTCGGCTTCATTCTGGACCTTGCTTGCCTCTGAGCCTTTATTTTTCCCTATTTCCTTCTGTCTGGAAATTGTGAACTGAAAAACTGTAACAGCTTGTTCCTGCCTTTATTGAAGTCCCACTTCAAGGGTCACAGCTTCAGAGATGCCGTGCCTGACCCCTCCGCTAAAATAGCTCGCCTTGTCATCCTCGATCCTTTCATTATGATGCTGTGCCGTATCTTGCTGTCCCTGCTGTCCCTCCCTCCCTCTATCCTGCCCGCCTCCCTCCCTCCCCGGCCAGGGGTTTTATTTCGACCTCACTGTAACCCCAGGCATGGACAGTGCCTGGCACCTGGATGGTGCTCACGAAAGACATTTTGATTACATTATTGCTTTTCTTCTCGGGGAAGGCGTCCGGCCCTTAGGTTGCTGCCTTCCTTTAGCTCCCTGCTGGTGTATCTAGAATTAGTACCGTCCTGAGAGCACCTACTCTCTCTCCGCAGAAGACTGCAGATGCAGCCGGGGAAGCTCCCCTTCTCTTTCTCTGGTGCTCAGTTCGTCTTCGCTCCTCGTGCTGATAATTGGCTTGTCACTGCCTGCTGTTTATAGTAGAATAATAGGTAGAAAATAATAACTAGACCCAACTCCTTTCGGCCTGGCGTTTTAACCTGCTGTCGTGCTATCTTCAAGTGTCCAGACTGTTTTAGAATCTTGCCAGCGCTTGATGGTACTTGACTGTTGCCCATCGGCAAAACGGTTCCTGTTTTAGCGGCTTCTTAGCTCATGAACCTGATATTTTCCCTTTTAACAGAATCTCCGCTAGTGTTTTTGCTAATTACTAAGACATTTCTAAGTTCTGCTTGTCATTTTATTTGCCATCGGGAGAATTGTGGAAAGCGAAATCCCGACATTAAGCACTAGAAATGCACTGTAGAAAGGGGCAGTTTTGTAAAAGTAGTAATTGAGAACTACGTCTCTGGAGCTAGACCTGCTCGGGCCTCATCTTACTCGGCTACATTGTGACTTTTTGTCAAGTTGTTTAAATTCTCTTCGTCTAAGTTTCCTCATCTGGATACTGGAGATAACTGTTCCTACCCTGTGGGATTGTTGTAGAGATGAAATGAGTCCGTCTATTCCAAACACTTCTAACAGTTCCAGAAACATCATGATACCGAATAATTGTTAGCCCCGGTTGTTCATACAATGGCACCATAATTATTAACAGCCCACGTTTGTAAGAAGAGAACTTACTGGCATTTATACCTGGCATATAATACAATATTGAAACCCATGCAACCTATTTGCAGAAGAAAACAACTTTAATTATCTTAATGAAACTATATTTGTCTAATGCTGGTCAACTCTTTTGCAAATTATCCTTGAACAGAGAGAGAGAGATAACAGGTAGTCAACAATTCACTTCAAGTAATAATCTCACTTTATTTTCCATATTTGGGAGATAACCATTCACTTTATTCTTGTAAAAAAAAAAAAACCCCAAACTATGACATTTGAAAACCACAAAATATGACCCGCTTTCCAAAGACTTTGAATTTATTTTTCCATCCTCTATTTTACATTTCTTTTAAAAGTTTATAAAACCTAACAAAGAGGTGTTTTGTACAATTTCAATGAGTTGTGAAGTTATTCTTTGTTGTATTTTTTTTCTTTGTTGGTTTTAGCCTGTAAATGGACAAATCTAATGATCAGCAAATTAAGAAACATGCAAACAGAACCAGAAAAGAAAACCAATTGCAAAAAGGAAAGGTGATATGACAAATAAATTTTCTAATATAAGTCAAATGAAAAGCATAAATGTATTGGAAATAAATCACATTAAAACTAAGCATTTGTTTTAAAATACATTGTTGGGATCCCTGGGTGGCTCAGCGGTTTAGCGCCTGCCTTCCGCCCGGGGCATGATCCTGGAGGCCCAGGATCAAGTCCCACATCGGGGTCCCGGCATGGAGCCTGCTTCTCCCTCTGCCTGTGTCTCTGCCTCTCTCTCTGTGTCTCTCATGAATAAATAAATAAAATCTTAAAAATAAATAAATAAAATACATTGTTTATTCCATGATACCTCTCTTAAAGATTATTGGTGCCTTTTTAAAAATTTATTTCAATCTGACTTTCTGTATTTAGCACTTATAGCAGAAAAGACTTTCTATGAGTAGCTTTTTAAAAAAGATGCTTTGAAAACTTCAAGGTAACTTTTATTTTTCCTAATTTACTTTACATTTATTCTTTCCTTTGAAATTTAGTGAACCACTCCTACTGAATTTTGGGAGCCTTCTTCTTCTTCTTCTTTTTTTTTAATCAAAGACAACCTGTTTGCTAAGAGTCAATGCACAACAACATCCTTGTAGGAATTTTAATTCAGTAGCTACATCAGTTTATAATGGAAACATCAATGCAACACAAAGACTAGTGGAAGGGTAGACATTGCTGATTATGGTAATGCTACAAACTCACTTGCTCCAAATGAAGATCATTTCATTTCCCATCTTTTTACTACTTGAAATAAAAAGTATTTACATTTCTTTCCAAAGGAACATCATTCAACACGCATCTGAGTACAATTCTGAGTGCTGCGAATTGGTGAAGGCTTGTTTAGTTCATGCTCATGATCTGCACAGTGGAAACTGTTCTATCAATAAAGATTCTCTCATCGTGAAATCCCTTCAAATAGTTATCACTACCTGACACTTTCATTAAAAATGCTAGTGATGGTAAATGCATGTGTTGAAACTATTGTTGCTACTCAGCTACATAAACTTTATCAATATTTTTCTTCTTAAAAATGTCTTATAAACAAACTATCTGAATAGTTTCCTTTTTAAAAAATGTTGTCCAATACCCAGCCTCTCCAAGAGTATGGAGTACTTCATTGAGAAATTATTCAATGTATGTCAATCATAATTCTGAGCCACTGAAAAAGGACATTAGCACAAATCACGTTCCCTCATCTACCTGCACTCCCCATGTCCCAAGACATCAGGCTGTTTAGTGTCTGGTCTATGAGGAGCAAGATAGGTAAGCTTTGACCCAAGCAGAAAATCCTAAATAAACCAAGTCTAGATCCAGATCCCATATATCTAACTTCCCTTTGTAATTTGGGCAGAGGAGAATGGAATTGATGTAAGAGATTTGATTCATGTCTGCATTGCACTTACACTATTTATTGTTTGCTACTCTTTGACTACTTATACAGTGGAGGCAGCCCTAACGACCAATGTTCCCATAGGCAGTTGACATATTTGATGGCATTTGAGCTAAAACACAACATAAATAAAACCAGGGTGGCTTGTACTATATTAAAACCATAGAGGGGGGAGAAAAATCAATGTTTTCTTGTATAGAAGAGGATGAAACTCACGAAGAAAAGAACTAGTTTTATCCAACTTTGAGTAAAGGCAACCGAAAGATGACTTTTATAGAGAAAGATGTAGAAAATAGATATTTTTATACGTAGCGAGAGTTTGGAGTGCCAACTCTATAAACCACCGAGTTACCCTGATTTCGGAGGACAACAGTTAGGTTACGGAGGGCTAATGCTGATCTGATGAGTGCATGGTACAGTAGTGGAAGGAAACAAAGATCAGTGTTAAAACAACCACAGAATCCCCGAGGAGCACACACAGATCCATACAGTGTACCTCGTGGACCATCGCCCTCTGTAGGAGTCCTGGAAGAAGGTGAAGCCGATTCTTCTGAGAAGTCTCCCACTCTCCCATCAGACTGTGAATTATCATAGTCAAAGACACTACCAAACTGTTCCTTTCTGGGAAATGAAAGGCCTTTGACATACTAGCTATCCCCCCGAATAATGAAATGAACGAAGTTTTCTTTGAAATCGTAATTTCTTTGAAGTTATTTCCCCAAACTGGGCATGAGTCAAGATCTTTTTGCCTCAGGGGATACCGAGTATGCTCACAACTAGATGCATAGGGTTGGGCTGACCCGGAGCCATCTAGCTAGTCAGTCTCAGGCACCCCCTTGCCTGGTGGTTGGAGGTCCAGGGCAAATGGCCATGTTCTTCTCCAGCCCATGCAACTCCAAGATGAAAGGCTCACACGTAGAGTTTCCAGCAAGCAACGTGAATTTCTGAATTATAGCTTCTTTCCTTAGGTACAATCAGTAAATTGATTAGTAAGTGGACTCAGAGGTGTTTGGCTTCCTGACGGGGCTGCCCTCCCCCATTATTACGCCTGTTCTGTGTGGCGATGGATATGGGGGGGGTCCCTGATGAAACACTCACATTACACACGGCTTCTGAGGGTGCAACGGAAGCATTTACATAAGCAGAGGCTCCTTCTCTGCTTCACGCTCTCTTGCAGGTTTTCATGCCCATTAGCCATCTACGCTGCCACACTTGGGCCCCAGTGTAGACATTAAAGTAAGTTCATCTTCAAGGGCAGAAGTATATCTCAGGAGATTCGTTTCAGATAGAGTGTTTGAATGACATTAAGTGAACCAAGCAAATAGAAGATGCTAGTGAAGTAGGTGTAGTCAGATTCTACACTTGATGAGAACAAACAAACCGTCTGATGAAGTATAACTGCAACACCTAATATGTTTCTCATTACATTATTTTGGAAAAAAATACAATTGTGTCTTGAAATAACTTGAGTTTTTTTTTAATAAGTTGAGTTTTTAAGTATATTTTGAAAGTTTTCTTTTTGTTACTGTTTCCAAAATAAGAAGTCTATTGGGAACAAATTTGATTGTTCTGTATAGATTAATTATTAAGACTCCTTTATTTTCATTCACACTAGTATTTCAAAGAAGCCATAGACTACAGCATCTTTTTTTTAGACTAACTACTAATAATAAGAATAGTCCACATAATAAATTTTAAAGGACTCCATGTGTTCCATACAAAACATTTAATATTCACAGCAATCATATGAAATAAAGTGCTTTTCTCCTTTTTACAGGTGAGAAAAGTGAAATTTAGAAAAGTTATGTCCCCATTGGCGCAAAGTTGTAGAGGGCAAAGTAATTTCCAACTTGAATATAATTCCTCTATAATTTTATTTAAAAGTTTTTTTTCTTTTTCTTTTTCTTCTTTTCTTTTCTCTTTCCTTCTTCTTCTTCTTCTTCTTCTTCTTCTTCTTCTTCTTCTTCTTCTTCTTCTTCTTCTTCTTATTTTACTTTACCATTTTTTAAGGCTTTGTGCAAAGCAAAGAGACAGAACAGAGTACAAGACGGTATTTACCACGGTGGCACTTATAGCCAAGTTTTTGTGTTTGCGAAAGAGCATGAGCTTGTGAGGGAGAAGGAGAAATGTACAAACAGTTCTAATGCAATGTGATAAAAGCTGAATGTGGTGGTAATTTCAAAATGTACAGCATTACAAAATTGATAGCAAATATTACTCTGGGAAAGTGTCAGGGAGCCCTCAGAAGGGAGGTAATTTATGATTCAAGTTGGGAAGGAAAAGTGGATTAGGTATTAGTCAAGTAGAAACAGCAAAGAAGGCATTTTGGGCGTAAGCAAAAGATGTGAAGTGAAAGGAGCTAATAAGTATTCTTGAGCGGCCGGATTGTTTGTGTGTGGTTCGTTGTAACCACCAACTGAGTGGCACTATAAAGCTAAAAGCCATCAAGAGCCTCAGAGGCTTTGCATGTCATAGTAAAGTGTTTGGGTTTTCTTTTTGGTCAATAGGGAACCATTAAAAGTGTTGAAATTCATTCTGAGCTTGAAATTCCTTCCCTAAAACTAAGTGTAGCAAGTATTAGTCTTGATGCAACCTTGAATTTTGAGTCAATAAAGGACTTTAACAATCCAAGTGTGCTGGGGGTGGAAAAAGTAGCACAACTGGTTTGCTAAGAAAGGACAACCCACAATCTCAGCACATGGTGTGGAACCCAAAAAAGATGGATGCAGATTTTCAGGGTGATGATTCAATAATGGTATTATTACAAACATAATACACGCACAGGGCTTTCCACTCCACATCCTTTATTTGAGAATCACTTGTATACAAAAGAACAATGAAGTATGACATTCTGGAGGGGGAAAAATACTTTCTTCTTTCTTTCTTTCTTTCTTTCTTTCTTTCTTTCTTTCTTTCTTTCTTTCTTTTCTTTCTTTCTTTTTTCCTTCCTTCCTTCCTTCCTTCCTTCTTTTCTTTTTCTTTCTTTCTTTCTTTCTTTCTTTCTTTCTTTCTTTCTTTCTTTCTCTTTCTTTCTTTCTTTCTTCTTTCTTTCTTTCTTTCTTTCTTTCTTTCTCTCTCTCCTTTCTTTCTTTCTTTCTTTCTTTCTTTCTTTCTTTCTTTCTTTCTTTCTTTCTTTCTTTCTTTCTTTCTTTCTTTCTTTTCAGTGTTGGCATTGTCATCAAAAAAACACACAACCACAAGCCAGAGAGAAATGTTAAGGACAGCTTAGGGGTCTAACATGTTTTTAAATTTAGCCCATACACTCTTGAAACCCCATTCCTAAGGCTTTCCTCTATTGGACCTTTTCTCTCTCTCTCCAGCTTCCTCCTGGTGACTGACAATACTTCTGGACCACTCCTAAGAGGTTGTTAGAAGAAGGAGATTTAAGCAAAATAAGAAATATCACTAAGGCAGTTGTCTGGTTTCTACAAACAGGAAAGAATTTCAAGGATAGCCATGAAGGGGATAATTTTAAGATATCAGTGCTTAAAAAAGCACTTACAAAGGAAATGCAGCATGATAAAGATGTTGAATTTTATTTAAAAGATTATGCACACACGCACAAACACAGAGCATAGGTCACCAGTAGGAGGGACCCAAGGGGGAAAACATATGAAACAGCTGAAACTTTTTATGCTTTTATAAAACTCCTGTCTTAAAAAAAAAAAAAAAGTTCAACTATAATCATATGGGGGGGGGGGGGGGTGGTGGTAATTAGTCCATGAAGGGATGGTAAGAGCCAAATAAGAAAAGTTGACAATATAGTTTATGTGTAGTTTGAAAAGCAGGGTGGATTCGATCAAGCTCAGAGGACTGATACTTGTGGAATTTTTAAGGAATTAAAAAGTGTAGTAGATCAGTGTGTCCATTATCTTTGAGACTATTAGGGAAAAGGGAAGGGCCCAGATTGCTGTAAAGAGGAAATAGAATGCTTTTCTTGAAAAGGGGTGGGAAATGTGTAGAGGGGAGGATGACCATGATAATTATATGTTCTTCAGATTGTCTTCAGCAGGACACCAGAAATAATTTGCAATTATCTATCTGAGTCACCCCGAATGATGGAAATCTCCGAGCGTTAAACAACCGAAGGTCAATACATGAAGTATTTCTGCATCCTCGTTAGAAGCCTTCTTGCACGCTGCAACACCAAGCTCACTGTTAGGAGGGTACACCATCCCCGGCGTATTAAGTCCACGGAAGGAATGAGGCAGCTGTAGATGGAACCCCTTTGAGGCTTCCTTAGGCATTCAGTGGTTTGGGAGAGTGGGAGGTAGAGCACAGTAGTTCGGGGGTGAGACAAGATCAGAGCTGGAGGTGGATACCAGCGTTCCCAGGTACTACCTGAGTACCCTTGGGGGAAGCTCTCTTATGCTCCACTACACACATCCATGAAATGGGTATCCTAGCACTTATCTCATGGGCGGTTGTTGAGGATAAATGAGATCCAGGAATTCCCTTGGAAAAACCTATATACAATGTGATGGATATTTTACAACCTTTTTTTTTTTTTTTTTTTTTTTTTGGTATTTTACAGTCTCTCAGAAAATTTAGATGGAGATTGAATCAATGAATTTGACAATTTTTTAATGTTTATGTATACATTGGTAATTACATTATCAAAGATGCAGAAAGCTTCCATTATGTTTATGATTTTTGTCAGTTTATTTTTCTATATATCATTTAAAGAATAGACTATTTTTTAGAGCAGTTTTAGGTTTACTGAAAACGTTTTGTTAGTTTTCAGCAGTGGATTTTTATCCTTTTGGTTTAATTGACTTGGAGTAAGTACAAATGAGCGTGTAACTCTTTATCAGTTGAAGTCTTGTGACTGGATAGGTAATAACTTTATCAATTATACACATGTCTATATGTACATGCAGGTGGAGGAACCCTTCGTTTTAAAAAAAACTATGTGAGGGACACCTGGGTGGCTCAGTGGTTGAGCATCTGCCTTTGGCTCAGGTCATGATCCCGGGGTCCTGGGATTGAGTCCTGCATCGGGCTCCCTGAATGGAGCCTCCTTCTCCCTCGGCCTGTGTCCCTGCCTCTCTCTGTGTCTCTTATGAATAAATAAAGAAAATCTTAAAATAAAATAAAATAAAATAATAACTGTGAAAAAAGACCTTTTATACTTATTCTTCACACTGCTGATTTAAAAAAAAGTTGTATTTGAATTAAATTTCAGATTTTCTAGTAGTAAATTGGATTATAAGTTCAATTTTCCTTGAACTACTAAGCCAATATTCCTACCTACTTTGTAGAAGACTTTCTTTAAAAAGTGGCCACATAGCAAACCAGTTATTGATCTCTATCTTGGATAAAGCTCTTTGTCTTTGCTGATTCTGACAAAAAATTCTGAATCCTGTTGGCTAAAAACTTGAAAAATACAAAGCACTTTCTAAGGGCCTCTGGACATACTGTTATGATGTATAACAGCCTAGAAATGCTGCCCTACACCGTACTGTACCTTGCGTCCCACCTTGTCCCATGCCGCGCCCTACCATTACCATGCTTTATCTCTCTGTACCATATTGCTATTATTTGTAACATCATTACACAAGTATGAGATGAATTCATTAGTGGGCTGAATTAGAGTAATTTTTTTCAACAAAATAATATATAATTTTTTTTATTTCCTTGTGTATGCATTTTTCTTTAGAACCATGTGATTTGGTTTCGCAATTCCTTAGCCAATGATTTATCGCTGTTTAGGTCACTGAAACAGAATGCAAATGTATTAAGAGGATTCTGTTTCATTGTCATGGAGGCATAGTTCCTAAGTGGTGCCAATAGGCGCTGGTCCTGTAACGATGTAGCCAGATCGTTGTGTCTATCTAGTCAAAGGTGAGTCCTGTTCAAGTACAATTGTGTCGATTAATAAAGATGTCATACCAATCTTAAGTGCTTTGTATATTGGTCATGATGAGCGCTATTGATGCTTAACTCACAAGAGCCTCTTCCACGACTCCCAGTGTGACTCCTCAACCAATGTCCCACCTCATTGGCCTTATCCTCATGTGCTAAATATCTGAGTGTTGTGCCTCTAGGGTCACAAGATCATGTAGTCCTGAAAGAAAATTCAAGATGAGATCTTTGGGAATTAGGAGAATCGATCATCAGGAAGAGAACAGGCTTTGAGAGACATAAATAGGAACAACTAAATACCTCAGGATCATCATAAATCATAGAATAAAGAGGAGAAAACATGAGGGAAAAATGTTACTAGTTGCAATTTAAGCCCGTTTACAGGATCCTGAGATGTATAGTGTAGAGAACTCTTTTTTTTGTCATCTGAGAAAGGATTTCCTACCCTTTGAAGTCTCAGGATATCACTTAGACGTTGATAGGAATATGCGAAGTTCACCTGGAGCTCCATTCTGAGATAGCCCGGTTGTTACGGTTGTGCGCCCTTATATTAGGGCCTCCTGTTTGTTTCCATCCTGGAGAAACTCTAGCTGTGTGCTCCAGATCTACTGATCTCTCATAGACAGGGTGTAGTTATTTCGGTTGCTTTGTTAATCGTGTTTGCTCCATTCTATCATTTTACTTCCTCTGTGTGATTCATTGAATCCAAAATAAGTAAAATCACGAAGTAGTTACATAGACATATCCTGTCTAAAAACACATAGATAAACATATAGAAAATATAGATCTATTTTTGTATAGCTAGCTAAATGAGTTTCTGAAGATATTATTTTGGCCTGTGTGTTAATTTGGACTTTCAGAGAAGCAGAGCTCAAGATGGAATTAGACCCACAAGAGATTTATTAGGGAAAAGGCTTATGAAAGATAAAAGGCAGGGGGGGAGTGGAATAGGGGTAGGAAGAGAGAAACAGACCATGATGTGGATCTGACCATTGTGAAAGGAAAGGACGAGGAGGGAAGGCCTGGGTAGGAAAAGTGCCGAGACTTTTCTATGAAAATTGCAACCAAGATGATGGGGGATCTCCCAACCAATTTCTCCCCATAGAATAGTCCTGTCAGGGCAGGAATGGGCCTGTGCCCAAAGGAAGCCTGACCTTGGTGCACACATGGGGGTAGGTCCAGAGGAGAGCCGCGGCTGTCAGAAGCCATGTCCCTGCAGGAGCAGGTCTGAGCAGTGCATTTTCATGGCCCTGAGGCCCTGGGACACAGTGGGATGTGGAGGGAAGTAGGTGGGACTTGGAATTACATCCCGGCGCCGCCATTTGCAGTTCCCTGACTTCAGACAGCATTTGTTGACCATTCTGTAAAATGGGGAGATTAGTTCATACTCCATTTCTTGTAACAGTTAAACATATGATGGTGGAGGGAGGAGATGGGACGGAGAGAGAGAGTTTTGCAGTTTCTAAGATACAGACCTGGATATAAATAAATTTAGGGGCCGTTAAGAGCCAGGCCACCTGGGTGGGACTCTTGGGCCCACTCGTCCTCTAAGTTTCCTGAACTCGTTTGTTTCTAAATCGTTGTGCTCCATTTCCTTTTCTGTTACTTGGAGATGATAAAATGATTGTGAGGACTGAATGGATTAATATTATATAAAAGGACTAGAGCCGTTTCTGGCACTTGGTAAGTGCTGTATATGTGAACTTTTAATGCTGTTGTTACTTTGACTTACATGTATTTAAATGCCTGTCTGGATTTTCTCATTTTATGATTCTGACTTATTTTTACTCCAAGCTTTACGTCGACTTCCTTTTACTGCTTTCCAGATTCTTTTCTTATCTGTGAGGATTTTCTTCGTATAGATTTATTGAGATTCACTTTAAAGGAGAGGGTGCCCTGAGCTAGTGGTCAGCTGGAACAGAAGCATCGCTCAGGGGTCATCGTCCCTTTATACGCTGGCCTCATCAGATGATCCAAGTATAGGAATAGAAGATCATCCCCTCTTGTTCTCTCAGCTTTGTTCTTCAGGAAATTGGCTTAGCGAGGGATGTGACAGGCTAGCAATGTGAGACTTTAACAGAGGACCACCAAGCTACTTAACTGGAATGATTTCATGCTTCAAAACTCACATCCAAGTTGATTTCTCAAACATCCATTCCTCTTTTACCTTGGTGTAAACGTTCAGTGATTTTGAGCTGGTCAGAAGGGAATGGAATTTAGATTGGATAAAATTTATAATAAAATGTGATAAAACAACAACAGTGGGTTTTCTTTTCTTCTTCCAAGGAACTGACTCCAGAGGAGTTCTGTTTTGTTTTTAAATGAAAATGTCAATTATCTCCGCGCTTTCCACCCATCTTGGGGAAGTTACTTATCACGTTTATCTTCGAAGAGATGATTAGTTTTAGAAGACCACACGTCAAGCCCTCAGGACCATGTGGAATGTAGCATTCTGATCTGGAGGGTAATGACTTGGAGCCATATCTCATTCTCCTTTTTCACTCAGCTACAGCAAGACTTTGGGATCTACGGGACGGGACGGCACCCTGGAGCACAGCTTGCAGACTTCAGTGACATTGAGCTCATAACTGGCTCAGCTGGCATCTCAGGCGGGGAGCCAGGCTCAGATGCAGCTGATGATTCGATGTCCAGATGTGAGGAGGGAAGGGGGCTCAAAGCATCAGCAACAGCTGATTATAAAGGCGAACAATAGCAAGAGAGAGAAATTAAAGAGAAACACAGCAAGATGACAAGGCGAGTTGGAAGGGGGAGTGTCATTCATCTCTTCCGAAAGCCCCCACAGCAGAAAGATGGATTAATGCTGTCGGAGCTGTTACCCATTCCATCAGCTTTATTATATGGTGGAAAGCTCCCCGTCACTTTCTTGGCTGCATGCGGTGGTACAATCCTGGCTCCTTTTCCCCAGTGCATTACAAACGTTTTCTAGGTTTTCTTCTTAAAGCAGCTTTTATATTTGTTTCAATCACAGGTAGATCCATCATATGCATTTAATTTAAAAAGTCATAACAAGCAGAATTTTTGTTCGGCATAAAGAGCTCATAAAACAAATGCTACTATTTATCAAGTCTAATGGATTTTTGTAAAGGTCTTATAGGAATAAAGAATAAAAATCCAATGATGGTCTTACAATGAATATTCGATACTTTATTGCCTATTTATGGGGTAATCTTTTTGCCTTCCCACAATATACGGCCCTTCAAAAAGACTTAATTTGTGGTCATGTGGTTTACTTGCCAGGAGATGGCAATAGTGATCTGTTTCCATGTTTAACCTTAACAAAGGCTCTCATTCCACCGAAATTAAACTGAGTACCAAAATGATTGGGATTTCCAATCCTATTTTCCAATGCAAAATTACCCATTTTGAATTCTTGAATTATTAAGTTGTTTCTAATCATGTACAGCCAGATTTTTTACCAAAGGCGTTGTCATGACAGCTTTCTGAAGACCCCCAAACAATCATTTTGTTCTCCTAGAAGCAATAACATAATTCTGGAAAAGAGGAAAAAAAAAAAAAAAAGAATCTACACATACAAATAGAAATTTAACAAAAGCCACGGGGAATGAATTAAAATGGGAATTTGATAAGATCATGATGATGCTTGCTTAGACAAGAATCACCGAATCTTTAAGTAAGGAATCAGATCAATATCTTTGGATTTACTTGATAGGCCCTTAAGCACTTTGAATGGGATCAGGCCAACTTTGCTCCATCAGGGTTCTATGTGACTCTGTCACTGCTCAGCCTGAGAAAGGCTAAAACCACAACCACACGGCCCTTTCCACCTGTGGCATACACATTTTCTTTTATTTGACATCGAGAGCTACAAAACTCTACATTTTTTCCTTCATTTCAGCTCCTAGGAAGCTCAAATATTATTGTCTTTAGCAAGAGTTTTATGAAATAGTTTTCTTTTTCATCCTTTTATTATTAACCTATCTTTGCTTTTGGACTGATGGTTCAATTTTACTATATGGTACCTGCATTGTATTCCACGTTGAATCTCTTTTGGGAATACATGTGATTTAATTTCATGAATGCAATGAGACGGTGATCACTCCAGATAATCATTATAATCATTCTTTGATGGTTTGCGGTACTACCCATAAGCTACCCAACAATTTCCGTAAAGGCAACAACCACAGCGTGAAAGCCACCTTAGTCTTTTATTGCCATGTGCAAGAGGACTGCTTGCTATTTTTCAGAGAGGGTGTTGTCTTTTCTTTTTTTTTTTTTTAATAAAAATATCTATGTCTAGAGTAGTTTTAAGTAGAATGCTTTTCAGTTTGTTGCTTTAACATATTTTTTTTCAATTGACTATATTTGAGTGATTTCACTGCAGTCTATTGCAGGCTCATGGCGTATTGCATGGTCTGTTGCAGTGGGTTACATGTGGTTCTTGAGGGTGCAATGAGAAGGACTTTTAGCCAATTTGGAGTAGAGAAAAACATTATTTCATATGTTATATCACCGGAAAGATTGAAAGTAATAATCTGTTACAGAAAGAAACAAGTTCATTAAAGTGATGTCTATTATGACAGTTGGATCCTAGCTTTAAGAAAACAAGTATATGGAACATTAAATTTAATATTTGTGGTAAAGGGGCGCCTGGGTGGCTTAGTTGGTTAAATGTCTGACTCGATTTCAACTCAGGTCATGATCTCAGGGTCATGGGATCAAGGCCCCAGTTGGGCTTTGGGCTTCCCACTCAGCAGGGAATCTGCTGGAAAATTCTCTCTCCCTCTGCTCTTCCCTCTGCTCTCGTGCCCGTGTGCTCGCGCTCTCTCAAATAAATAAATAAATCTTTAAAAAATAGTTGTGGTGAAAAATTAGTTGTGTTGTCATACGCGATGAAAACAATTTTGTTAATCATTGTTTCCACATAATGCAGTTGATCATTCATATCTGCTTGACTGCGAGGGTGTGCTGACATACGATCGAATAATAAGACAGATAATATGACTTTGGGCGTGAGTTGAATTCAGCACGATTTTCTGTGTGTTTTTAATCTTTGGCTAGACTTGCCGTCGTAATAGAAAATGAAGGCAAGTGTCTGCACGCTGGTGTAGTAGATGACGTTTGTCACCTGGACCAGTGCCTGGGCTGTTTGCCCCTCGCCACTGTTTCTGTACCACGGAGGGACTGGTTCTTACAGGAGGCATTTCCCAGGCTCTCAGGTCAACAGGTTCAACTAGTAGGAGGCACCTGTGGGAATTCCGTGTGTGGGAAGGAGGAAGGAGCTGCACTGTTGACCTGTCACCTCTTTGGGCACCGGCTCTGCCTCTGACTCCCCTCTGGGTGCTTCCCTCTCCTGCCCGGCGTCCTTGGCTGCTGGGCTCTGGGGCTTTCTCTCCTCCTGCACCTGTCAGCCCGGGTGTTGCAAGGGCTTCTTGCTGTCACGCAAGTCTAGGCCGCCTCACTGCCTCTTGTTTGCTTTCTCAGCCTTTCCATCAGCTGTGTAACCAATTTCTTGCCTTAAATGTTCTCTGTTACAAAAACGCTGAAATGGTTTCTATTTTCCTGGTAGAGCTTGACGAAATTATAAGATTTAGCATAAAATACACTTAGCATGGAAATTTTCTGTGTATCAGTGTTATTGTAAGTCTTTTTAGTTTTTTTTTACATACTTTCAAAATCAGCTTAAATTTGTTCACACTTGTATCCTGAGTAGCAGATTCTGTGACTCCTGTGTTTTCGAGTAATAGTGTATTGTACGAAGCATGAAGAAATAATGTAAAGAATAAATAACAAGAGAGAGGAGGAGGGGAACAAAAGCAACAAGGAACTGAAAGGATACGATATTAAAAGAAAAAAAAAACGAATTACAGAATTTAATTGGTTTTTGGAGAAGCTCCTCTTTCCTAAAATGTTTTACATGGAATGTTAGGAATATTCTATTGTACAATTCTATTGTATTTTAATGTTACGTGGGGAAAAAGGTACCACTATTGATGAATTTGGGGAAATAAAGCATTCACCGAGATGAAATAGCTTTTTAAAAATAGCATTGCCTCGGAGAACTTAATTTACTGATGAACCTTGTGAATTTCTAGGTGACTAATCTGTTTTTTTGCCTCATCGCACAGATATCATGGATCTCAAGATTCATTCATCTGTTTATTCAACAAATATTTGTCGAACTCAAGAAGCACATAGTAGGTACTGTCGTAAGGATCGGAGATACGGGAGTAAAGTGAGCAGAAAAGAAAAATCTCTGCTTAATTTCTAGTGGGAAGAGACAGACAACAAATATGTAAAAGTCAGAGGTGGTAAGTGCAATGAAAAACAGTAAGGCCGGGACAGGAGGCAGTGGTGAGGCACAGAGAATGCCAGTGTTCAGGAGGCCAGTGCATTCTAAGACATCATCAATTTTAAAATAGCTTTGGGAGAAGAGATTTAAAAGAAAAACAAAACCAAAAAAAAGTCTGTTACATTCAATGCACACACACACACACACACACACACATGCATATATATTTTTAAACTGACTATAGCATACATTGATCATTGCATGCCACATGTTTTTGTTGGTTTGAGGCTAAGATTTTTTTCATTTTCATTTTTTTCATCTAACGTTCCTTCTTCTGAATCACTTATGGTTTTTAGTTAATGTGTAATAGCATGGTGACATGCTGTTTTTCTCGTATTTGTGCCCTCTGTAGGACTAACCATAGAGTCCCGACTCGCATCGACGAATGCTTGGATTTTGTGCTGCATTTTTTTTTTTTAATTTCAGTACACTTTTACTTTCATTCTCCTCCTTAATTTAATTACATATTGCTGGAAGTTAAATAGCTTCTCTTCAAAGGCAGCTAGTAACTTTTGATATGTCACCTTACAGATACCCTTCAGAACTTGTGAATCAGTCACACCAATTTTTCCTGGCTTTGAAAAGCTGATGATCAGTTCTGAGATGCCTGGTTACATTTGGCCAACAGTCAATGACTGCTACTTCATAAAATACTCCTCTATCTCTAGCTAGAGAATTTCTTTTCATAGCAACTGGGAAATCCCTTCCTTGTAGAGAAACTTGAAATTTTGAATAAAAAATATTTTTGATATCAGAACCTACCTTCATGGAAGCATCCCAGGGGACCAGGGCTTTGTGGAACACAGGGAGAGAAACCTCTCCACGACGTGACCGCCCCTTGTTGGTACTTGTCTTTTGATAATAGCCATTCTGACGAGTGTAGGGTGATATATCATTGTGGTTTTGTATTGTATTTCCTTGATGATCAGTGATGTTGAGCATTTTTTCGTGTGCGTGTTGGTCATCTGGAGGTCTTCTTTGGAAAAACGTCTATTCAGATGCTCTGCCCATTTCTTCATCGGACTGTTTGGGTTTTTGTTGTTGTTGTTGTTATTTAGTTGTATGAATTGTTTATATATTTTGGATGTTAAACTCTTACTGGCTTATTTGGTATGTAATTTGCATATATCTTCTCCCTTTCAGTAGGTTGCCTTTTTGTTTTACTGCCGGTTTCTTTCACTGTGCAGAAGCTTTCTGGTTTGATGTAGTCCCATTTACTTATTTTTGCTTTTGTTTTCCTTGCCTTTGGCGACAGATCCAAGAAAACACCATTCATACCCATGTCAAGGAGCTTACCACCTATGTTTTCTTCTAGGGAATTTATGGTTTCTGTCTTAACACTCAAGTCTCAAATCCCTTTTGAGTTAATTTTTGTATGTGGTGTATGCTGGTGGTCCAGTTTCCTTTTTTTGCATGTAGCTGGCCAGTTTTCCCAATACCATTTGTTAAAGAGACCTTCCTTGTCCCATAAATTACTTTGTCATGGATTAGTTGACCATACATGTGTGCCTTTATTTCTGAGCTTTCTAATATTTTCCATTGATCTATGTAGTTGCTCTTAAAAAAATATTTATTTATTTATTTATTTATTTATGAGAGTGTGTGCGTATGAGCAGGGTGAGAGACAGAGGGAGGGAGAGAAGCACACTCCCTACTGACTGTGGAACCTGATGCAGGGTTCTATATCAGGACCCTGAGACCATGACTTGAGCCAAAATCAAGAGTAGATTGCTTAACCAACTGAGCCACCCAGGCACCACACGTATCTTTTTTTAATAATAGAATACTGTTTTGATTACTGTGGCTTTGTAGTATACAGTTGACTCTTGAACAATGTGATGGTTAGGGGTGCTGACCTCCTGGGCAGTAGAAAATCCATGTATAACTTTTGACTCCTCCAAAACTCTACTATTAGCCAACTGTTGACCAGAAGACTTACGTATAACATAAACAGTTAATTAATATATATTTTGTATGCTTCCTGTATTATTTACAGTATTCTTTTTTTTAGGATTTTATTTATTTATTAATGAGAGACACACACACACAGAGGCAGAGACACAGGCAGAGGGAGAAGCAGGCTCCATGCAGGGAGCCTGATGTGGGACTCGATCCCAGGACTCCAGGATCACGCCTGGGCCAAAGGCAGGCGCCAAACTGCTGAGCCACCCAGGGATCCCCATATGGTATTCTTATAATAGAGTAAGCTAGAGAAAATAAAATGTTATTAAGAAAAATCATAAGAAAGATAAAATAACATTTACATTGCTGTACTGTATTTACTGAAAAAAAAAATCCTTACGTAAGTGGGCCTGTACAGTTGAAACCAGTGTTGTTCAAGGATCAATTATAGTTTGAAATCAGGAAGTGTAATGTTTATGGCCTTGTTCTTCTTTCTCAGGACTGTTTGGCCCTTCAGGGTATTTTGTGGTTCCATGCGAATTTTAGTTTGAAGACGTATTTTTAGGGAAAATGCTACTGGAATTTTGAGAGGGATTGGATTGAATCTGTAGATTGCTTTGCATTGTTTAGGCATTTTAACAATATTAATGATTTCAATCAATAAGTATGATGTATCTTTCCATTTATGTGTGTCAGTCTTCAATCTCTTTCATCAGTACCTTATAGTTTTTAGTGTTCAGGTCTTTCACATCTTGGGTTAAGTTTATTCTTAGGTATTTTATTCTTTTTGATGAAATTTTAAGTGGGATTATTTTCTTGATTTCTCATTCTGATAGTCTGTATTAATGTATACAAATGCAGATTTTTAAAATGAAAATAAATAAAATAAAATAAAAAAAATAGAGTTTAAAAAATATTTATTAGAGAGAGAGAGCAAGCAGGAATGGGGAAGGGACAAAAGGAGAGAGAGAGTAATTGAGAGAGATAGAGGGTGAGAGAGAGAGACCCTCAAGCAGATGCCATGTGAGCATAGAGCCCGACAAGGGGCTCAATTCCAACCCTGAGATCATGACCTGAGCTGAAACCAAGAGTCAGATGCTTAACCAGCTTAGCCACCAAGATGCCCCAGAATAAAACAGATTTATATATATATATATATATATATATATAGCATATTCTTAGAATTAAAAAATGACATAAATCATTATAAATATGTTCTCTTGTTTTGAAGCACTCACAGATACTTGCAGATTTAAAAAATATTGAGTGAAATTTTATATATAAATATTTTTTACCTGGTGCTCATCACCACAAATGCACTCCTTAATCCTCATCATTTATTTCACTTACCTCCTCACCCCCCACCTCTGGTAACCATCAGTTTGTCCTTTATAAATCAGATTCTGTTTCTTGATTTGTCTCTCTCATTCTCTCTCTCTCTTGCCTTTACTTTGTTTTGTTTCTTAAATTCCCCATATGAGTGAAATCATATGGTATTTGTCTTTCTCTGACTTATGTTACTTAGAATTATTCTCTCTAGCTCCACCCATGTTGTTGCAAATGGAGACATTTTATTCTTTTTTTGTGACTGGATAATATTCCATTGTGTGTATATATCTATATATATCTCACATCTTTTTAATCCATTCATCAATCCATGGACAGTTGGGCCACTTCCATATCTAATTTTTGGTACAAAATATAATACAACTTTTTCAGAGAAATAGTTTTTTTTTTTTTGTATATGATTAAATCTATTCAGTCACAGTAGATCCATGACCAAATTTTCCTCTAGTCATTACTTTTTCTTTTTCAATTTTGAGAACGGGAGTAGAGGGATTCATTTAAGTGTCACCTTTACAGGGTCTTGCAAAATGGATAATTTCACACACACCTAAGTTAGAAAACCTCTACTCTTCATAGCAAAAATACTCACTTAGCAACCTGTTATCATTATTCCTTGAAAACTATTTCTCAAGGGATAGTTTTCTCCATGACTAAGAATTATTTGAATACAAGGCTGAAAAGTATACTGAACTAATTTTGTACATCATCCTTTGGTAAGAGCACATTCAATAAACTCTTTGGAGTAAGAAAAAAATAGCATATTCTTAGGATTAACAAAATGACATAAATCATTATAAATATGTTTTCTTGTTTTGAAGCACTCACAGATACTTTCAGATTTAAAAAATATTGAGTGAAATTTTATATAGCTTAATTCAAAATAATAATGAAACAATTTTACACATTGCCAAATTTATTCTTCCTTTCTAGACCTAGCTAAAAACTGTATCCTGTGATTCTTCCTCTGATCATTATAGTGTTTTTGAACACTGTAGAGAAAAAAAATATTTGGTTAATTTATAGTGCATTACTTTAACATTTCTTTTATTCTCTCAAATTGATAATTACTTCACTCTACATTTCCTTTTGTGATTTTTTTACAGAATTTGATTGCAAACTCCTTGAGTACAGAGATATATCATTTTGTACTGTTTTGCCTTATACCTATTTTTTTTTTCCGAGTATCTGTGTGGCTCTTCACCAGTTAAATATTATTTTGCAAACTTTTTCACCAAAGTATTACTGATGAAAAAGGAATAAAAAGATTATTTTTGAGGATTTGAGGGCCTAAATGGAAGCAGAGGCTAGAACTTGCCATTTATTTCAAGAGTTTACAGTCTTATTTTGTCCTAAAAATTTCTACACATTTTGCTTCATAACATATCCTTTTGTGTTGCTTTGTTTCAGACAAAAGTAAAATGAATGTCCTAGGAAAATATGTTTGAGCCATTGCTTAACTTTCCTTAGAGTCATGCTACAGATAACAGCATTAAGTTGTGTCTTTGCTTGTTTGTTTTCCATTTTAGAATGCACAGGAAGCGAAGGGAGTTTGGACTTTTTCCCTGAGGATTCCAGGACCCCTATAGTCTTCCTTAGCTCACAGAATTCCTGCCTTTATCCTTTGGAGACTACCTTTGGCTATAGCCAACTGCATTAATTTTCTAGGACTTCCATAACAAAATACCACAAACTAGGTAGCCTAGAACAACAGAAATTATTGTCTTACGGTTGTGGAGGCTAGAAGACCAAAATCAAGGGGCTGGCAGGGCCATGATCACTTAAAAACCTGTGCAAGAAGTTCTAACTTGACTTTCCAGCTTTTAGTAGCCCAAGACATTCCTTAGCTCATGGCAGCATAATTTCAATCTTTTCCTCAGTCTCCACATTATTTTTCCTCTAAATATGTCCATTGCTTTGTCTAAATTTTTGCTTTTAATAAGGACATCAGTCATACTGGATTAGAGGTCCACTCTAAGGACTTTACTTTGATTTGATTATCCTGTAAAGACTCTATTTCCATTCTGAGATATTGGGGGCTAAGACTTCAATATCTCCTTGGGGGCACAATTCAATCCATCAACTAAAACCACACTTTTTTTCTAGTATATCCCATGTATTTTCCCCTCCAGGTAGAGTTGCCAAATTTAATATGGAAATGCAGGAACCTCAATTAAATTTGAATTTCAGATGAACAACAAATAATTTCCAGTATAGGTATGTCCTAAAGAGCCTGTGATCCATTCTTATATTCATTTTTCTGCTATTGTTTATTTGAAATCTAAATTTATCTAGGGATACTGGATTTTATCTGATAATACTATCTCCACGTCTTTGTCTCTCTTAGTTTTTTTAAACTCTCTTTCAGAACTTCCAGTCTGATATTTTCTTCAAGATTTGGCTTAAATGCTACCAACTTCAATTGCTTGTTTTGTTTGTTTATGTTTTTTAGCAAGCAAAAAGCAGTATATTGAAGTGAAAGTATGCTCAAGGTAGCAGAGCAGGCAGGTTCGCAGAGGTGGAACCAGCCCTAGGTTGTTTTGGGATTGGATATTTGTTGTGTCTCTGGACCGAGAGGATATGTGATGTTCAATGGGGTGGTCTCCAATGGAGGCTGCTTCCAATCACCTGGAGAACTCCTCCCATAGGTTGGAAGGGGGAGGTTTTGACCTTATATGGTTTGTACCAGAAGCCGTGGTAGCCTTTCTCCATTGGGGAGCTCTGTGCTCTGCTGGGATGGCCATCAGATTGCTTAACTTCAGCTTTGATTTATCCATCTCATTTCATTGGAGTTTTGGGACCATAGTCCTTCACCCTCGGCTCGCTCAGTGTGGCACTATCAGGAGAAACCTGAGTTCTGGGAATCTCCCCTGAAGCTCTGTGGAGAAACAACTGGTCCTGAGAATAGTGGAATGAGTGTGTCTGAGTTGCTATGGCCTTGGACCTTGATCCCTCTATCTAGAAGTAATCACTTCCTTTCCTTAACGTTGTAGAACTTTAATCTGTACTTCACCTGTGACATTAACAAGAATCTACCCTGTACTAAAATTGTTGATATATGTATCTTTTATACCCTATTCAATTATTTGAGGGCCAGAGACTTTTATGATTCAATTTTCTATCTTATTCAGCATCTAACTTCACTTCTTGAGGTAGTAGGCATTCAGAAAAAAATACTTTTTCTGATTTCATTGGGCTTGCTGAAATAAAACAATAGAACCACTTAATAACCAGGAGAGATAGAAATACGTGCAAAAGAATTCCTACCTGATAGTGGAACTCTGAATCTTTAACAAAATGTTCCCTGTTTTCTCAAGTGCTGCCTCCTCAGCAAACCGCTGGTTTGACCTACACTAAAACTTCATCATCAGGCATAGACTCCCCATTTCCCTGATTTATTATAAAGGATTAAAGTGTTCACTGGTATTTACTTTTGATGATTTATGCCTAGATTATATTTACAGTCAGTGTGGAAGAAATATTGAAGGGTGTATTCATACCAACATTTTTCAGAAACAGCTTGGCTGGGTGTGGATTGGCAGCACATAATAGAAAGGAGTAGGAGAACCAGACTCATTTTCAATAGCAATAATCTTGCTCTGTACTAATAATTGCAGGATAGAGATGTTTTTTCTTCACTCTTCTAATTATTCAGCCAACCATTCATTGAGTCAGTTAAAAAACGTGTATGTGGGCTAGAGGTGGGTAATGCCTTCAAGGCCTTTCTTATTGGTGATTTTGCAATTAAAATCCAGTGGAATTCCTTTGTATTATTCGTGCCAAGGGATAGAACAAATATTCTCCTAAGATTGTGATTTAAAATCTTAATATTTTTTAAAAATGCTATTTTCCCTAAACTGGTAAGGTGTGCTATAGGAAACTGGGTTGCTTAATACTGAGAAGTATATACCATACCCCACACTTGAGAAAAAGAGAGTTTTTTTTTTCTTTCACAAGTAAGTTTTGAAAATACAAGATTAAAGAAGCTTCTTTGTTGCAGAGCTTCTTAGATATTTTAATATATTAATGTGTTTATATAATAACTGGTGTAATCTCTGTGTGCTTTATCAATATTCCTTGGGAACAAAGAAATATATGTTCATCATATAAACATATTTTAAGGACTAAAGCTTGATTTGTAAATGTAAATCTATATGATAATTTATGTCACAATTTCTTTGTGATTGATATCTTCTAGATGTTGACCTAGCAATTTCTCTCTCTCTCTCTCTCTAAAAGATGATGTGCAAGATATGTGAGTTAATGGATTAACTGGGTATGCCAGTCAGTGTTTAGCCATGGAAGCAGAAGTGCTGTGACCGTTGTGGAATGAGGAATTTATTGTACGACACTAGTTCCCACAGTGGTAGGAGAGTCACTGGGAAATGAAGGTCTGTATGAAAGGTTAGAGGATCAAAGTCACCATCAGGCCTTCTTAACTCAAGGACACCCAGTTACCAGAGTGGAGCCACAAGGAAGAGTTGATAGAGAGGTCTATGGTTGTTTTTTATGCTATGAGGTCAGTGTTGGTCAGCAAGATCAGCAGATGGGAAATGGAATTCATTAGACATGGAGTAACAGCAAGTGAGGACACATTAGAATCTCTGGCCCCGGGGATCTCCACTTCACACATTAAACCATGGCGATGCTCAAAGTCTAAGCACAGCTGCTTTGCTTCTGCCTTCTGAATCTCTACACACTCCTGTTTTTGCCAACTCATATTATAAAATAGCAGAGAAGGGAATTGTGGGAAGTTAAGTTCCAGTTTAGGTAAATTGATGGAATAGAACTCCCACAGTGGGATTTGGGATACATATCTGAATTCCTATCAAAAAAGCGTACTTTGCATCTTGTATTGTAGTTCTACTACTAGCCCTGCCATTAGTACTTTGTGATCTTGGGCAAGGGACTTAACACTTTTAGCTTCGGTTTCTGTATCTGCTAAATGGGGCAGGAGGGGTAGCACCTAGGTTCTCTCAATTTTAAGATTTGTAGAGAATTGTGGGCATCCTTGGTTCACCCTTGCATATAATACATTAAGGTACATTTTATAGAAGCCTAATAAAAATTATATACTCCTATTGTATTATAGATGTTCAATGAAAATTAGGTATAAGTCTGGAAACATTCATTAGCCCCTGCCAGAACCAAAATAAGAACTAAGGAGATGTTGTATTTTGTAACCATGAGGATAAGCTTGAAGAAGAAGAAGAAGAAGAAGAAGAAGAAGAAGAAGAAGAAGAAGAAGAAGAAGAAGAAGAAGAAGAAAGAAGAAGAAAAGAAGAAGAAGAAAGAAAAGAAGAAGAAGAAGAAGAAGAAGAAGAAGAAGAAGAAGAAGAAGAAGAAGAAGAAGAAGAAGGAGAAGCAGCAGCAGAAGAAAGAACACTATTCCATTTCACTTCAATCTAGAGCTTTTTTTTTTAACATTTACTTCTCAATGTCATTTCTCCCACAAATTGTTATATGTTGCATTTTTAGAGAAGTTCTAAATAATTGGTTTTTCTTGCTTTGCAATTTCCTTAGTGTGTTATAAGAGATAAAACTTGCTTCATTGGTACCGTTAATTTCTATTTGAATTTAAATGATTAATAGAGGAAATAGTTCTGACAATACCAAAATGAGGTAGCCTTCTCCGTAATTATAGAACTTGTATATATAACGTCATTACTTTTTTAAAAAAGATTTTATTTACTTGTATATATAACGTCATTACTTTTTTAAAAAAGATTTTATTTACTTATTCAGAGGCAGAGAGAAAGAGAGAGAGAAAGAGAGAGACAGAGACTCAGGCAGAGGGAGAAGCAGGCCCCATGCAGGGGGCCTGACGTGGGACTAGATCCCAGGTCTCCAGGATCATGCCCTGGGCTGAAGGCGGTACTAAACCGCTGAGCCACCCAAACGTCATTACTTTTGTCAGACATTTATGAAGCCCCTACTATGTGCCAGTTAATCTACTAAAACTGACAATATAGTTGTTCAAAGAAACATAGGCTAGCGCATAACACACAAACATCCACATATTATTTCAGGAGGAGGAGCCGGCCTCTACGATAGACTGAGGAGGGCACAGAAGAAACCCAGGAAAGGCATCTTTGAGGCGGTGGTATCTAGACAAAGGCAATTTTTTTTCCCTCTTAGTTTTGCTTGTTATAGTTTAATGAAAGGGAATTACTCTGATGGAGGGAAGAGAACATGAAAGGGAAATTTGGTCACAGGAACATTAAATGAGAGACATGGCTCATTGTTATGTGCCAGATATTGGGCTGTGCACCTTATTTAATCAGAGCAAAAATCCCATGAAGTAGAACTACTATTAAGTTATTTTAGGAATGTCAAACATGAGGGAGGAGGAGGCAAGAATCCAGGCTGGAGTGTTAAGAAGAGCCTGGGTTCATCTAGTGAACGAGCCAGGGCTTGTTTTCTGAAGGAGGAGCTCTAGAAAAATGTGTGGCATAACTTTGACTAGCACATAGTCATATTTGTGTTTTTAAGCATCCTAGAAGATATCTAGAAGATAAATTTGAAATGGGTAGGAATTGTAAGAGTGGGAACCTATTGAATTTTGTGCTAATAATCCAGGCCTACCTTAGGAGAGTGAGGAAAGTGATGGAGATAAAGGAATGAGTCTTAAACATATTTAGAAGGTATAGTATGATTAAAAACATTGAACTATGGGGAAATCAAATATAGCTATTCTCCTCACTCTTAAAATAGTTACAGACCTACATACCGTATTACTGGTAAATTATAACTAAAACCTTATTATAGTTTCAGTCTTTTTCCCCCCCCCCCTTTTAGTTTGGTTGCTTAACTAAACTAAAGCTTAGTGCTGTCAAGCTTCAGAGTAGTTGAACAGATGTAGTCAGTGTTGCGGATACTATGAGTAGCCGATCCTCCATCCTTTGTTGCCTTCTTCATTATTAAAAAAATAATGAGGCTGCAATCCACACAGCTAAAAATAAAACATTTAGTTTCTCAGCATTTCTTGCAGTTACAGGTGGCCATGTGACATAAATCTGTCTAATGAGATATAAGTGGGAGCCTCTTGGGATTTCTGGGAAGATTCTGTTATCTTGATAAATCTACCACATTGTTTTCCTGTCCCAAATCCAGCTGCCAAGACCAGGCAGGGAGAAGCCATTTGGTAATGATGCACCAAGAATGGTAAAGCAGGGAGGCTGAAAGACCCTGTTTGCGTGAACAGCTGTACCAGTGCTGAATTTCCAAGCTGAGGCCTCTTACTGTTTGAGAAAATAAATCCCTTTCCTGGTTAAAACATTGTGTTATGGATTTTATTATATATTATTGAATGCATCCTGACTTCTTGTAATGATTGTATCACCTGCCCCAAAAGGCAACTTCAAAAGAAACGGATTCAGGGGGAGATTGGTGATACGTTATCACCCAAGTTGATCTAGTCAACTCATTCTGACATTCTCCAGGAAACTGAATATTCTTCGGGTGAAAGAGTACCACTCTGTAAAAAATGCAAACATTTGTGTTTTTCAGGAGGTGAAATCTTTCAGCATCTTTTTTTTTTATTGGTAGTATCATAAGAAAGTATGAAAAGCTTTTGGCTGACTTTGTGATTTTATGTTTCACAGGAAGAAGAAAAGAGTTGAAGAAGCAGCCTGAAAAAAAAATGGCTAAAACATCCACCAGACAAGAGTGAATTCTACTACCTCGGCAGACTGTTGTCAGGAGACGAGCCAAAAGGTAATGTAGGGGATAAGATAAAAAAGCTAGATTGTTTTTTTGTTTTTTTTGTTTTTTGAAAAAAAAAAAAAAGGTGGAAAGAATACCCTTTAAGCAAAGATACAGATGCAGTGAGACGTCGGGACACCTGCACCCCAATGTTTGTAGCAGCCACGTTCACAATAGCCAAACTGTGGAAGGAGCCTCGCTGTCCATCGACAGATGAATGGTTAAAGAAGATGTGGTCTATACACATAAATGCTTCTAATAGCTTTATGCCTAATTATTCAAACTGGAATCACCTAAGATGTCCATCAACAAGTGAATGGGAAAACAAGCTGTGGAACATGCAATACATGGAGTATTATTCAATAATAAAAAGAAATAGGTTATCAGGCCATAGAAAGATAGGAGGGAAACTTAAATGCATATTGCTAAGTGAAAGAAGCCAAACTCAAAATCTACACACTGCTTGATTCCAATTATATGAGATTCCACCAAAGATAAAACTATAGACACAGTAGAAAAAATGTGTGGTTGGCAGGGACCCAGAGAAATGAGAGAAAAGGATGATGAGGTGGCACACACGGGATTTTTTGGGGCAGTGGAACTATTCTGTATGCTACAATGTTGGATACATGACATGATGCATTTATCAAAACCCATAGAACAATATGACACAGAGAATAAAACTTACACTATGGACTTCAGTTGATAATAATGCATCAGCATTGGTTCATTAATTATAACACATGTCCCACACTAATGCAAAATATTAATAATAAGGGAGATTGTGTATGGGGGAGGAGGGTATATGGAAACTCTCTACACTGCTCATTTTTTCTGTAAATCTGAAACTGTTGCATAAAAGGGGCTCATTAATGTAAAAATCTTAATTTTAAACATTAGAACACGAATTTAGTGTTAAGTGTACCAGAAATTGTCAATAGGTCATTCTAAAAGAAACCTACAATGACTACCTTAAACCCATGTTCTTTCATTGTACTTAGAAATAATCACAACAAATCTTGAGAGGAAAAACATATCATTCTAATTTCTATAAATACAGGCACTGAATCTTAAAAGTTCTGCAAATTGCCTAAGAACACACCATGAACTGTGGGAGCTAGGTTCCTTCTGATGATAAATTCCAAAGCTGTCTACACCTACCATGGTTATGCACGTGGGCTCCAGAATGAGCAGACTTTCCTTCACATCCCAGCTCTGCCATTTTCCAGGTAGGTAACCCTAGAGACATCATTTACCTCTGGAAAACGAAATCTAATTCTCAAATTAACTTAATAGTAATTATACCTCATGGGATTATTATTGGGAATAAAATGAAGTTCTTAGCCTAGAACTTGTAACATATTAATCAATATAAAGTTATCTCCTCTCATCATCTTCTTCATCATCAGCATCATCTTCAACTGTACCAGTGGCAATGGGTAAATTAATGATCTGAGGAAGTCTGTGGAAGAAAAGCAAGTACCAGTTACCAAAAGCTATGAATGAGTTTTTACCAAAAATTGGTGCAGGACTAACCATCACTGACACAAGTCTGGGATCATGGTATTCTTCATCTTACTTCTTTCCTTCAGTATCTTTATGTAGATAAAGTCAGGGGGAATAAACAACAGTAAAAACAAAATGAATATACAGTGCTATTACTTAGCTATTACTTTAGAGGGAAAATGAGTCTTAAACAGACAGCTCTAGCCTGGATTTGGATCCAAAAAGGCCCTTGTTCCTGCTTGACCCTAATGTTACGTGGATAAGTCAAAAGGTCATGTGAGGGACGCCCGGGTGGCCCAGTGGTTGGGTGCCTGCCTTTGACTCGGGTCGTGGTCCCGGGATCCAGTGTCTCCCTCTGCCTGTGTCTCTGCCTCTCTCTCAGTCTGTGTCTCTCATGAATAGATTAAAAAAATCTTTTTTTTTTTTTTTTTTGAAAAAAAGGTCATGTGAAAGCAATTTTAAAGCAGAAACTACAAGAAAAGCCTCTTCATCTTGCTACTTCCCCAAATCACAAGAGTGACTGGCAGTTTGGAGTTCTCAAAGCAATTCTAAAATAGAACTAAATTTCTAAGACATTTCAAATACTCAGAAGAGAATTCCTAATATTTAAAGCAGTTTGTAGAGTAATGCACCACTTAAACCCACTTTGATACATGGACAAAGGCTATACCACAATGCCCGGCAAATCACAGGTGTGCTATCAATATTGGATAAATGAACGACTCTTTTCCACTCCTACCTGCAATAACATTGCTTTTCCTGATATGTTCTAGAAACAACTGCTGTTTGACCACTTCTCTGGAGAGTCTGAGGGTAACTGAAGCAAGTTTTGGAAGCATCAGTGAATTACCACTTAATCGCTCCATGTATTTGTAGTCTCAAAATACAATCCCTAAAAGGACAGGCAAAAGATTAATGGCTCTCTTCTCTGGACCAAAGAAAGGAGATTATTTTCCTCTAACTCCTGTAGTTGCAACTTTTTGAATAAAAGTGGAGCCCAGAAATGAGCAGAAATTGAGCCAGGCACTTTGTGTGACTGGGACTCTGTTATGGACTGAATATTTTTGTTCCCTCAAAATTCATGTTGAAGCCCTACCCACCTCCCACCAGAGTGATAGTATTTGGAGATGGGTTCTTAGAGGTGATTAGGTTTCCGATGAGGTCATGAGAATGGGGCCCCACACACAGATTAGAGCTCTTTAAGAGTAGGAAGGGGAATCCGAGCTAGCTCCCACTCCTCTTGCCCGCATGTCAGGACTCAGGGAGAAGGTAGTCATCTGCAAGCCAGGGAGAGAACTGTCCCCAGAACCTGATCTTGCTGGCACCCTGATCTTGGACTTCCAGCCTCAAGACCTCTGAGAAAATAGATTTCTGTTGTGTAAGCCACCTGCCCCCATTCTGTGGTGTTTTGTTATGGCAGATGGACAGATTAAGACAGACTGTCTCTGAGCTCACAAACTCACACTTCTATGGTCAATTAGTCTATGACGAAGGAGGCAAGATACACAATGGGGAAAGTCTCTTCAATAAGTGGTGCTGGGGAAACTGGACAGGTACATGGAAAAGAATGGAACCAGACCACTTTCTTACATCATACACAAAAATAAACTCAAAATGGATTAAAGACCTAATGTAAGACTTGAAGCCGTAAAACTCTTAGAAGAAAACATAGGCAATAATCTCTGACATTGGCTGTAGAAATACTTTTCTAGATATGTCTTTTCTGGCAAGAGAAATAAAAGCAAAATTAAACCATTGGGCCTACGCCAAACTAAAAAACTTATACGAGAAAGGAAACCATCAACAACAACAACAAAAATCAACCTACCGAGTGAGGAAGATATTTGAAAATGATATATCCAACAGGGGTTAATATGAAAAATATATAAAGAACTCATACAACTCAACACTGAAAAAAGAAATCTGATTAAAAAATGTGCAGAACATCTGAATAGACATTTTTCCACAGAGGACTTACAAATGGCAGAAAGACACATGAAAAAGGTGCTCAACATCACTGATCTTCAGGGAAATGCAAATTAAAACCACAATGAGGTATCACTACATACCAATCAGAATGGATAGTATCAAAAAGGTAAGAAATAACAAGTGATGGTTAGGATGGAGCCCTCCTGCACTGTTGGTGGGAATGTAAATTGGTGCAGCCTTTGTATGGAGTTTTCTTGAAAAATTAAAAATAGCATACCGTATGATCTAGTAATTCTACTTCTGAGTATTTACTTGAACAAAACAAAACAAAAACATTAATTCAAAAAATATGTGCCCCTATGTTTATTGGAGTATAAAAGCCCAAGAAACAAACTAAGTGTCCATCAGTGGATGAATGGATAAAGAAATTGTGATACACACACACACACACACACACACACACACACACACACTGGAATATTATTCAGCCATCAAAAAGACCGAAATCCTGCCATTCACAACAATGTAGACAAACCTGGAGGTATTTATGCTAATGGAGAAAGACAAATACCATATAATTTCACTTGTATCTGAATCTAAAAAAAAAATAAAACAACAAAGCAAAACCGGAAACAGATGATATGGAGAACAGACTGGTAGTTGTCAGAGAGGAGGGGAGTGTGGGGGATGGATGGAATAGGAGAAGGAGATCAAGAGGTTCAAAATTCCAGTTATAAAAAACTAACAAATTATAGGAATGGAAAAGTGCAGTGTAGGGAATATAGTCAATAGTACTTTAATAACTTTTTATGGTGACAGATGGAAACCATGCTTATTGCAGTGAGCATTTCTCAAAGTATGTGATTGTCGGGTCACTATGTTATATTCCTGAAACTGATATAATATTGTATGTTAACTGCAGTTCAATTAAAAAAAAAAAGACTCTCTGGGCATGGTAACAGTGTGGTTGAACTGGGAGAAAGTGAAAGAAGGAAGCCCTGGGAGAAGGTATATCTTGCTTTAATTAACAACACAAATTGTATGACATCATTAGGATCCAAACTAAGATAAACAGGGGTGTCTAAAGTAATCAAAAAAAGAGGTTCTCAGGGGTCCTTGCTATCAGCCGGTTATTTTGATGCTTCAAAGCTCTTTAGTTTCTTTTGAGATCAGTGTGAAGTGATAACCATGCAACTTAGGTAAAAATGTCATATTTTGCCAATTTTAAGACACATTTGTTTTTATTCAGATTTTCTCATATCTGAAACTAGAATGTGCTTGACAATCAGTTGCATCTTACAACAATCAGTACTATTTTCTGCTTCTGTAATGGCTCATAAAATAGTGATAGATCTTACAATTATACCTGATAGATTCGACGAAATATGGTGTGAAGAATGTAGCTCAGTACTTTTCATTCCCTTCTCATGTGATCATTTCTTCATTCACTTATTAAATATGTATTTACTTAACCAATAGCATTCTAGCTTCCATGTGGCCTCGGTACTGAATTTAAAGGTGAATCAGGACCCTGTCTGCAGAGAACTCACTGCCGAGCAAGGCTTACGTGTACACCAATAAAAATGCAAAGGGCTTGAAATAAAACAGTCACAGTGAGGATGAGAAAGATCAGATATATTAGGTGCTTTGGTAAAGTTTGGGTAATGGTGTGAATTTCCAAGATAGAAGATATAGAAGGAGAACAGGTTTTGGGAGGAACCTAATAAGTTTTAAATATCTTCCAAACACCCAGGAGTGGAAGTGAGGGCCTGGATTTTAAGCAAGAGCCCCGGGATAGTCATTTGGATGCGTGAGGCACTGGTGTGTTTGGCGTGGGTGTCGATTACATTGCTCGGGATACATGTGTGGAGTAAGACAAGGCCGGGGACAGAGCTCTGGGGCTACGCCAGGACAGGAGGGATCGGAGAAGAAGGTAACCCGGAGGAAGTGGTCCTTAGGAAGCCACAGAGAAGAGTTACAGGAGCAAACTTTGCTATGGAGTAATCCATGAGAGGGATCTGCAGAGTCCATTAGGTGTGGAAATTCAGATGACAGGTGACGTCATCATTAAAAGCAATTCTCTGCGCTAATATTTAATATTGTTTCCTTGGTTTTGATTAAGCAATCGTGGAGTTTCCAAAGACCGTGTGAGGAATACATTTCCTCAGCACACTGTGGAGGAAAACTGTTTTGTTTTATGTGTCACACAATATGCCTTGTGTAGACTCTGTCAAGTTGAATTCCTCCGGGAATTTAATTGCAAAAATTTTTCTATCATCTGTAATACTATTGCGTTTCCTTTAATCAGTTAGTGAGGATACGTGATCCATTATTTCACTCTTCCTCTTGGCTGCCAGGAAGGTCAGAGCTAAAAGAAGTGCTCAGTCATAATGACCTTCTGACCCCAGATTGTGGACAGAATAATCTCTACCCCTTTTGCCATCTCTTTTCTGATCTCCTTTGTCTGTACCTTTTATGGTCTTACGTGCTTATTGAGAGGAACTTCAAATATATTTTGAAAGGGTAGGAAATATAAATTATAAATAACCAAAAATAAATAAAAACATGACCATTTATGCTGTATATTAGAATTCATTTGATTTTTCTACTGAAATAAGGTGGAGGGCATGAGTTAGTAGTTAATATTAATGTGTAGAAATAAATGAAGGCTTGCATTGTTGGTCTCCCTTTGCGTAATCTGTGACAGCAGCTCTTTATTCAAACTATTTTAAGAATTGAGCTCATGTCATTAATGATTCAGGTGCACTAATCAAATAATAAACCCCAAATCCACATTGATTTCAATCTGTATTCAAGACACTAGGGAAAATAATCAGTGTTTGCTGAAGGAATGAGGAAAAATTGGAGAGGAAATAAACGTTATTTTTAAAACCCCTTTGGAATATATTAAATAGGGAGAAAAATTTGACAGCTATTTTAAAGGCGATTGACAGCTTTTCTTAAAAACATCATATTCCTTGCTCATATGACAATTATGCCATAATATATTTAGAGCTTTTAGTATAGGAAATGGCATGTTTCTTAATTGTCTTAAGAATGTTGCTTAAATTTGTCTTATTGGTGATTAGCAAGAAGTAGAAGTACCCTCATTTCTTCCTGAGTTCTTATGGAATAGGCCCTAGATGGCTGTAATCTGTTTCCAATGGTGCTATTAATGTCTTTATCAAAGAGCTGATGGGAGCAAAGGATGGCCTAATAATGGTAAAAGTCATAGCTACAGCTTTTAGGAAATCACAGGATGCCAGGCACTGTGTAAACAATCTTACATGCATTGTTGTATTAAGTCCTTGCACCAGAGTGAATATTATCACTATTGTTCAGGTGGGGAAACTGAGGCCTGGAAAGGTCATCCAGCCTCAAGGGCCAGACTTAAGATTTAAACCTGCAATTTTAACCAGCATGTTCCATTGGCCTGGAATTTATCCTTCTCAGATGCAGTCATTCTTCAAGTTTTGTCTACTTTAAAAAATATATATTTATTAAATCCATTCTATCAATGTTTGTCACTATTCATTCCTAGTTCTTACTATCTTTGTTTTATTCCTGAACTATTGCAACAATTCTCATAATTGGGGATTCCCAACATGGTACAATGAAGAGGTCACCATATTCTGTTCCTCAAATGGCAATGATAAAACTAGAGAATATTATCAAAAACAAGCATTCAGAGTCCTGGAAATTGACAACGATTTAAAATAGACTGTGAAGCCTTGATAAGTGGAAAAGCTACTAATACTCAGACAAAGACAATGGGAATTCAAGGTATTGTAGCTAATTCAAGGTAGCTATATCCCTTTTGATAATAAATAGCAAAATGGCAAACACGAACCCAACCATACCACTAATTACATGAAATGTGAGTGAATTAAGCATCCAAATCAAATGCAGATATCATCAGACTGCAATAAAAAAATGAGATCCTACTCTATGATCTTCACAAGCATCACACTGTAGATTCAGACTCAGTAAATTGAAAGTAAAGAGATGAAAAAAAGATAGAACATGCAAATTGTGCCCATTAAGGATCTGGAATAACTACATTCATATAGGACAAAATTGAATTTAAGACAAATATACTGCCAGAGACAAGGAGACTATTTCATAGTGATGAAGGGGTTGTCACGTGTGGTGATAGTACCCCACAAAGATGGAAAGCAAAAGACGACAGAAATGAAAGCAGAAATAGACGTTTGAACAATAATAGAGACTTCTATTATCTCACTCTCAAAAACCGATAAAACAAGCTAGATAGAAAGTCTGAAAACAGACAGAGGGACTTGAACAGCACGACTCAGTACCTTGACCTTATTGACATTTACCAAACACTTCAGCCAATAAACAGTTGAATTCTTTTCAAGCGCACATGTTGAATTCTTCAGCTCAGGTACTATGTTAGGTCACAAAACCAATTTCAATGAAGTTAAAAGGATAAAATCATATCAGCTGTGTTCTCTGAATGCAGTGGGGTTGAATTAGAAAGGAATCAAGTCCTAAGCATCATTGCAAAGGATACAAATTTAGAGTTCACTAGGTTTTACGCCTTGTTCATCCCCCTCTTATTTTGCGTGGTGATGAGTATCTCTAAAATATGGAGACTTCCACTTATGTAGGATACTGTTAATTCTCCCTTATAATATCCAGTTTGTGAGTTAAAGAGGGATTGATCTAATTGATTCAGTCATAAAATATATCCTGACGGCCCACTCTGTGCCAGGCACTGTTTTTGTGGTTGAGGATGCAGTGATGAATAAGAACAAACTTCAGAAAAAATCCCTGCCTTCACTTAATAAAGGAGGAGGGTAAAAGCAAATACAAAATGATATTTAATGTATTGATACAAAGCACTAGGGGAGCCTGGGTGGCTCAGTCGGTGAAGAATCCAACTCTTGGCTTTGGGTCAGTTCATGACCTCAGGGTCGTGAGATTGAGCTGCGACTTGGGTGCCACTCTCGGTGGGGAGTCTACTTGAGATTCTCTCTCTCCCTCTCCCCCAGCCCCATGCTCTCTCTAAAATAAATAAATCCTGAGTGGCTCAGTTGGTTAAGTGTCTGCCTTCAGCTTCGGTCATGATCGCGGGGTCCTGGGATTGAGCCCCTGCATCAGACTCCCCACTCAGCCAGCAGGGAGTCTGCTTCTCCCTCTCTGTCTCCCTTGCTCATGCTCTCTCTTGCTATCTGTCTCTCTCTCTCTCAAATAAATAAAAAACTTTACAAAATAATAAAATAAATGAATCTTTAAAAAATATATTTAGAAAGCACTAAATATTATGGGGAAGTATTAAACAGTGCATGAATGTAGGTAATGCTGGGAGAGTGAGGTAGGGTTGCAAATTTAAAGTCAGGAGGGTTTTTGTTGAGAAGGTGATATTTGGCAAACCGTGGGGGGGGAATGAGCCTTGTAAATTTTGGAAGAAGAGCACTCCAGGTAGAAAAAACAGTAAGTGCAACGCCGCTGGGGTGGAGGTGGGCTTCCAGGGTCAGTAAAAGAGCGGGAAGGCCACCGTATCTGGAGAAGAGTGAACAAAGGGGAGGACGGCAGAAGGTGAGGTCAGGGAGGTAATGGGGCTGGATGGTGTGGTAAGGGATTTGCTTCACTGAGTGAACCGTGCGAGGATGGGGTGTGAACACAGGAATAACATCATCTGGCTTTTAATAGTTAATATACTGTCCCGGCTACGTGATGAAAATAGAATGTACGGGGCCAAGGAGGGTAGCAGAAAGGGGGGTTGGGAGGACTGCGACTGTCCTTGGATGCAGGGGAGGGCCTCTCCCTACTTCCAGGAGTGAGACACAGGTGCGGTTCCACCTCCCCGGCCTAGCGGGGGAAAGCCAGGACAGCTGACACACTGGGCATGTGGGATGAGAAAAATAAAGAAATTAAAAATGACTCCAAGGTCATGAATGGGAACCTATTTTGTAGGTTCAGCTTAGTAATGAGAAAAGCCCCCGCTGTGGCCCGAAGCACCGTGGTGGCAGCTCTGGGCTGTGTCCTTTCTAACCCAGGGCTCGCCGGTCAGGCCTGCCCCGCGCTTTCCTCGTTGGGGCATCTGGCTGCCTCGGGCCGGGGTCAGCAGACCTTTGCTGTAAGGGGCGAGGCAGCCCGTCAGGCTTTGCAAACAGGCCGAGGCCAGCACACAGCCAGACGGTCTCTAAACAAACGGGTACGTGTGGTTGTGTTCCCAAAACACTTTATTTATGTAAACAAGTGGTAGGCCAGGGTTGGCCCGCGAGCCGGGTTTGCTGACTCCTGGCCCGGGCCGCAGCTTGAGCTCAGTGTCCCCCCGCAGCAGCAGCAGCAGCAGCAGCGTGCCCTTGTCCGGCTCCCCCAGCTCCCGTGGTTCTGCCAGTAATCCAAGGTCTCCGTTCCCTTGGTTTGGAAAGCTTTTCTCCCCAACACTCCCATCACTTTCCACATCATTTCAGTCCGGGCCCTGGATTGAATGGCATCCAGGAATGGCATAAGCCATTTCCTCAGAGGGGCCTTCCTGACCCCCAGACATAAACAGCACCCCCTTCTCACCCTTCTCACCCTTTTTCCCTCTGGCTAATGTTTCTTCCATAGTTGTCACTGTTGATGTCACAGCGTGCATTTGTTTTTTATGTGTTCGTCTTGTGTTTGCTCCGCTGGAAGGTATGCTCCGTGAAGGCAGTGAATTTTTTTTCTGTAACCATAGCAATTCCTGGTGAGTAGCAGACACCCCTGTTCATAGAATCATGGATGCTGGGTCTTCCTCTCCCATCAACTCCCTGACGCTCCAGGCTCCTCTCATTGAGTCACCATTTTAACCTGAACTGCTTACAGTCCACTATTGCCGCCCTTTCCGCCAACGCATGCTGGACCCACACCATTCTTCTCATCATACATTTTCCATGTTAATTTGAAATCATTTACTTTGTTATTTTTATTTCCAAGAACAAGAGTAGAACCAAATATCCTTCATCGTTCTGTCTACAGTGTCTGGTATAGTGAATTGTGTAGGATATATACGACCGTTAATGATTGGCTGTATATGAATAATATGGCCAGTGAATAAGCCACTTGTTATATTTCTTACCAATGCTTTAATTATGAGTTGATAACACTTAAAGAATGGAGCTAGGAAAGAAGCAGGAGGTCGGACCAAAAAATTGACTTCTGTTTTCACACTTTACAACATTCGATATCATTTTTTTTTTTTTTTTGCATGATTTGGGACTCAGAGGTATCTTTTCCAAGACTCATTAATGATTCCTGAAAACACCATCTTTTTTCATGTTTCCACAATAAATTAATGAAAGAGATGACATTTTTTATGATTGGTTATATGAAAGCTTCCAGTATGACAAACCAGAATATCAGATATATTTCTCAAAATGTAGCTATGATTTTGTGGGTCTGCTTCATAATATGATCTCCTGAGGATAAATTCCTGGCACATGCCACAAGGCCAGTGCCAACTTCAATTCTGAGCCCACGTGGTACCTTTGGACCATGAGGGTGCACATCAACAGGGGTACCCTGATTTTACCTGTATAGGGAAAAATTCTGTTTGCAGAGTTTACTATTACTCTGAATGTTCTTGGTTAGGGCTGCTACTTCTCTGAGAAGAAAGACATCGGGAGAAGGATCATGGGAAACATCACCCAGCATCTTGATGATTAGGGACCATCAAGATTTGTCGCATGAAAAGGGGGGAAAGTATAGTATTTATAGGCATTTGCTTATATTGTCAAAAAGATACAATAAAGGATAAACCAAAAGATGATAAAAAGGATTGTAGAAACAGACTATAGGGAGGGAAAGAGTTCAAAATCAAACTCCCCAAAAGTCTAATTTCTAAAGTTTGGAATTTTGATTTTTGGACCATGTCTGTTTGATATTTGAACAGTATAAATGTAGATGTTTTAAGACACTTGTATCAAAAAAACAGTGTTCTTAAAAAATTAAACAAAAGCAAATTAATCAAACAAATTAAAAAACAAATTAATAATCTAAGTGGCATAGCCACAAAGAGAAAAAAAATTCATTTTTTGTAGCACAGTGTATTGACTGTACATCCTTACTGGATTATATTCTAAAGAAAAAATACGAACAAAAATTTAGACTGCATTCAGCAAATTTGTTGTTTGTAGTAGTATTAATACGATTATTATGAAGTTATTTTTATGAGTTACATAACCATCCTATTATATAACAGAATAAAGCAAATAAGTAATTAAGTTTATGCCATTAGGAACCAAGGTTATTAGCATAAGGAAAAGAAATCTAAGATAAAATTTAAACATTTAAGTAAAAACCCTGTATTTTTAAATTTGAATAGGAAATACCATGATTTATTTTACTTTTTCATATATATATATGAATAAAATATGTATATATATACATGAATATATAAATGTTTGGGGTGTATATGTACACATGCACACACACACTCTTTTCTACCTCCCACCACAGAAAATTCCGAGATGTAATGGCAAGCCAGTAACAATGCAAAACTCTCAACTCTATATGGTACCTCTTAAATACAATTTTTTATATGAGGTTACATCAGAGAAGTAATTGATTCCAGATCTGGGTCAGATGTTCAAGATCAGACTAGAGGCATTAGGTTATCCCAGAAAACAAGGAACCTATCAAAGACAACTGAAGCCATACCAGGGACATAGGAACCATCTTGCTGGGGCTCATGTTGACTGACGCTGAGAGAATTCTAGCCATGGAATAATAATAATACTCAAAGGGGTTTAAAACCGGTCACTTGTATAAAATACATGAATTCATAATAATGCCAAAAGAAAACTTACTGTGACTTTTGAAGATATTTAAGGCGCTGGTTCATTATTCTAAAAAGTGGTATCTGTTTGAATAGTACTTCAGAGTAAATAAAAATTTAAGCTCTTTATAGAATAATTCTGACTGTTAAATACAGACAGTATCATAAAATTAGCATTATCAAGTGACTCTGGGTGTTGATTGTGAATGGCTACTAATTATTGAAAGACAGGTAGATAAGACTTGTCTCATTATTGGGCTGACATCAGTGAACCCACTGATCAATCTTAACATCACCAAAGGGGTGACACTGTATAAACCTTCTGAGCTGATCTGCTAGGAATGACGCAGAGCAACCGCCCCATGATGATATTCTTGCCAAAGGAATTAAACTTAAATCTAATCAAACCTCTAGAATCTATCAACTGGTTTACATGAAATATAAGATATAAACTTTGATGTTAAATGACACAATATGAATACATTCACCCAAATCCAGAATATTGGGACTTCTTTGGGGACAGATACTCTACTTTCTTCAACAAATGAATGGCATTAAAATGAAAACTGGGTAAAAAGAGATTGAAGAGTCGTCATATCAACCCAATGAAATGTGGGGAACTTGTTTGAATACTGATTGCAAATTAACCAAATATAAAAGGATATTTTTAATGTAAAGAGGAAAATAAGTCCATAGTCTGAGTATTAGACATCGCTAAGGAATTAATATAATTTTGGGGGGAAGGTACAATATTAAGAGTGGTAAAATCCAGCAAGTCAGGATAATGGCCACCAGCACTATGTCCTAAGCACTTTCCATTTAGTAGTTTAATATTTAAATGCTGGGAGCTGGTGCGGCAGAGGTGGCTAGTTGGCAGGAATATTCATGGTTCCATTTCATAGGGTAGTTTTTGCTGGGAAGTTGCTGCCGATTTAGAGTTACCTTTTCTGGCCCTTTTGCCCAGATGCCCAGTTCTCACCACTGGAATTGCGATGAGAGTGATGAGTGTCACTTTGGCTTAGAGGGTTAAATACCCAAGGCTCTGTATTTCCTCTTCCTTCCACCTGCCTCCTCCTCATGTGCTGTTGGAATGGCATCAGGACAACCTCAAACCACAGGGCTGTGGAATCCCAGGATTAAACCAGCCTATCTTTGAGTCAGTGGTAGGAAGTTGCTTTCTCTTCTCAGTCAGGGACAGTTAGGTTGAAATTTGTGTCAGCAAGAAATCCACTTATTGTGCTAAACCACTGATATTTTGGGGTTGTTTGTTACAGCAGATTACCCATCCTGCCTGATTAATGCAGTTGTGTATTATCATCCCTTTTTAAAATAAGGAAACCAGGCTGGAAAATGAAGGATCACTTGCCCACAGAACAACAAGTAGAAAATGGTGGAACCAGGACCTGAATTTTGGTCCACTGGTCCTTGAGAATCTGCTCCTGACCACCGCGCATTCCACGGTACTAAGACTTTCCGGGTAGATATGACCAATACCCCCAGCAGCCTTATTACTCCTTACATTGTATCTCAGGTTTCGGCTTCAAATTCTGGATCACTTCTCAGAATCCTTCTTATCCTTAAAATTAAGGCTTCCCCGAGTCCTATCGTTTCTTTTATTGTTTTACTTAATTTTTTTGTTTTGTTTTGTTTACCGTGGCTTGACCCGTTTCCTAGAAATAAATTGGCCATGAAGATTCCTTATCTTGAAGAAACTGGGCTTCTGGTTATTTGCCAAATAAAGGCTTTTTCCTCTGGAAAAGCTTTCCCAGGAAAACACAATGCAGTGAGTTAATTATTTTACAAATACCTACGGAGACCAGTAGTTCTCAAAGAGTGGTCCCTGGCCAGCAACATACATATCATTAATCTCTGGGGGCTTGTTACAAATAAAAATTTTCAGAGCGTAGCCAGACCTACTGACTGGTCTCAGCAATCTGTGCTTTAACAAGTGCTCCCGGTGATGATGAATGTACACGAAAATATGAAAACCACTGACTCACCCATCCTCTTTAAATTGTGATCAGGGGCAGCCCGGGTGGCCCAGTGGTTTAGCGCCGCCTTCAGCCCAGGGCCTGATCCTGGAGATCTGGGATCGAGTCCCACGTTGGACTCCCTGCATGGAGCCTGCTTCTCTCTCAGCCTGTGTCTCTGCCTCTCTCTCTGTGTCTCTCATGAATAAATAAATAAATAAAATCTTTTAAAAAAGTAAATTGTGATCAGAATTAAAACAAGCAATCAAACAAAATGAAACAAGATACAGGTTTCCTTCAAAAATTTTTTAAATTGTATTGCATCTTTTGAGGGACTGCCAGAGGGTACTTAAATGCCTTTATCAACATATGGACATTATCGTTTGCTCATCCTAACTGGGAATTCTCTTAGAACTACCTTAGCTTGCTCCTGGATTCTTTTTACTCTAAACAGCCTTTTATTTATGCAGATACATTCTCAGCTTACTTCTTCCAATGCTTCTTATGCTATTGTTATTGCTGCTTCTTACTGAATTCTTTTTGGCTTTGTTCTCTCTTTTTGCTCACAATTCAGACCCCATTTGGCTGCCTTTATTTCCCCTTTCCCTCTGCCTTTCTGCCCTTATTTTCATTTGCCGTTCCATAAAGGATGCAGAGTGAAGAGTTGCCTGTTTTCAACGAATAAACTTCAAATTACTAACATCTCTAAGTGGTCCTAGCTTGACTTCCTGGCCACTTAAGGTCATGAATGTCCTTGGCTACATCACGCCTGCTTTTTAAAACATAGGGTTATAGGTGCAGAGAGTTGACTTCATTCTAATCCTTACTTCATGGTACACTGTTACTATGTTCATTTAATTGTATATTTATTTGATTTTTCCCTGGTACCCTTATTTTTCTCTCTCTTAAAAACAACTACTTCTCTGGGGTTTGATAAATATCTTTGAATTTTTATCTTTGCAAAATATCCATTTTTATGTATATTTGTTTTAAATTTATATAAATGGCATTGTTAAAAAAAACTTAACCTTCTTTGTTATTTTTACTCCATATTATTTTTAAGAGCTCTGCATGCTGTTAAGTATAGATTTTTTTTGTAGTTTCCAAGTATTGGACAGTACTTGATAGTATACAACAAACCTGTATTCCTTATTTTTTTTTCTTCCTTCACTCACAAAAGTAAAGCTACTTATCTTACTATGGAAATACCCTTTTTTTTTGCATAGAAAATAATGGCTCTTGGCAGAGTACAGCAGGAGGCCCATCGTGCTGCTGGGCAAAACAAGACCTGGCTCTGTGGTACATCTTGGTTTCCACCTGTGAGTATGTCACAGCTCCAACCTGGAAAGATTTATCTGCTTTTTATTTTTAGCTCTTTTTTCCCATTAAGTATAAGGTACATCAGTATATTTCTTTTTCTCCTCCTCCTCTTTCTTCTTCTTCTTCTTCTTCTTCTTCTTCTTCTTCTTCTTCTTCTTCTTCTTCTTTCTTCTTCTCCTTCTCCTTCTCCTTCTTCTTCATCTTTAAATGAAGAATTCAGTGGATCATTCTTCCCTGTATTTTAACAGAGTTCTCCATCTGTTTTCTCTTCCCGGTGGTGAATGAACACATTTTCATTTGCTCAATTAAATTCTGGGTTTCATAAAAAGTATAATTCCAATACAATTTTTACAGTGCAAATTCTTGGGCAGATGAAGCTACACTTGTGTGTTTCACAGGTAGGAGTTATGAAATGCAATTACATCCAAAAATAGATCATTAAAATAGGAAAATTAAAAGCTACTTTGCATCAAAGGACACTATCAATAGAGTGAAAGGAAGCCCACAAAATGGGAAAACTATCTGCAAACCATAGTCTGATAAGGGATTGATATCCAGAATATGTAAAGAACTCCTACAACTCAACAACAAATGAAACAAACACCTCAATTAAAAAATAGGCAAAGGACTTGAATAAACATTTTTTTAAAGATTTTATTTATTTATTCATGAGAGAGAGAGAGGCAGAGAGGCAGAGACACAGGCAGAGGGAGAAGCAGGCTCCTTGCGGGAAGCCTGATGTGGGACTCGATCCCGGGTCTCCAGGATCAGGCCCTGGGCTGAGGGCGGTGCTAAACTGCTGAGCCACCCGGGCTGCCCTTGAATAAATATTTCCAAAAAAAGGTATACAAATGACCAATAAGCACATGAGAAGATGTTCAACATCAGGGAAATGCAAGTAAAAACCGCCTTGAAAATCAATGTCTTGTGCATTAGGATTCATATTATCAAAAAAACAGAAAGTAACAAGTATTGGAGAGAATGTGGAAAAATTGGAACCTTTGTGCTTTCCTGGAAGGAATGTAAAATGGTGCAGCCTCTGTGGAAAGTGGCACGGTTATTCTTTAAAAAAATAAAAATAGAATTGCCAGATGATCCACCAATTGCACTTCTGGGCACACACCCAAAAGAATTGAAAGCAGGGTCTCATAGACATATTTGAACACCCATGTTCATAGCAGCATGTGTAAAAGCTGAAATATGGAAACCACCTAAGTGTCCTTTGACAGATGAATGGATAAGCAAAATGTGGTATATACATATGATGGAATATTATTAAGCCTTGAAAGAGGATGGGAATTCTGATGTATGCTATGAAATAGATGAACCTTGAGGACACTATGATGAGGGATAGATGCCAGGATGCATATTGAATGATTGCACTTATTTAAAGTAACTAGAGTGGTCAAATTCAAAGAGACAGAAAATAAAATGGTGATTGCCAGCGACTAGAGAGGGAGAAGATGGAATTAGTCTTTAATGGGTCCAGAGTTTCACTTGGGGAGATGAAAAAGTTCTGGAGAAGGATAATGGTGATGGTTGTACAATAGTGTGGATGTACTGAATTCCACAGAACTATAGACTTAAAAATGATTAAAATAGGGGCACCTGGGTGGCTCGTCTGAGCATCTGCCTTTGGCTCTGGGTATGATCCTGGGGTCCTGGGATCGAGTCCTGCCTTGGGCTCCCCACAGGGAGCCTGCTTCTCCCCCTGCCTGTGTCTCTGCCTCTCTCTTCATGTCTCTCGTGAATAAATAAATAAAATCTTTTTAAAAAATGATTAAAACAAGTAAATATTAAGTTATTAGAGTTCACCAAAAAAAAAAAAAAAAGAAATGCAACTTCATCTAAAGTGCATATTTCTAAAACAACCTTTTTTGCTATTTACTTTGTATAAGCAGGAGTCTTGGAAGAGTCAGTGATGGACTTTTATCAGTATTTTTTATGATTTCAAATTTTATGGTAGCCAAATGAAAATAAGCCTGATAAATTCAGAATGACCAAACAACATTCATATTGATGGACTCTGGCTTTAAAGAAATTCTCACATAGAGACTTCAATAATTTCACTTTTTAAAAACCTTTGACTCTGCATATTAGAGAATCTAGATATTATTGTTGATGATAACAAAAATAAGGAAACTTTACATATTTACTACTTTATAATTTTACAAATTTATCTTACATTATTTAATTTAATGATTGTGCGGCCACTGAAATGTATTTCAGTTTCCTGGAACACTGCCTGATACAGAGTGGAAAGTCAAAATTATACTGTCTGATAGATGCATTTGGCTTATTTTAGAAGTGAAGAACTAAACAAATAAAGGGTCAGTGACTTTTACAAGATTACAGAGATAATTTGTAGAACTAGATCTTGGTCACAGATTTTTCTGACACAAAGTCCAGAATATAAATCGTAATTTTAATTATATGGACTTGTGAGGTATCATTTTCTATTTGATTACTGCTCTACCACCCAAAATCAGTTAATATATTGAATATTAAAATATTTGTGGAGAAATAAAATCTTGGGGGTAGTGTGACCAATAATAAATTTAGGGTGATAGAGAAAATCTTTTATTTTGTCATTTTTCTACCTATATTGGGTGTTTATTGCTTGTTTCTCTCTGTTTTTACTTATTTTGATTGGCAGGAATGTGCCCATTGTTTGACAACTCCTCAAAAGAATCCCCCAAAATCTACTGGTTGAGCGAAGCCCAGTTTATTAGTTCTACGAAAGTAAGAACAAACACCTCCCTAATAGAGTCTCCGTAGTGTCTTAAACAGGAATGTAAGGAAAAGATATTTATAAAGTTATGAGGTCTGGCTTGAGTGGTTTAGGGTTTTTCTGGGCAGGAAACTGATCAGAACTGAGCAAGTTTTGTGGCATAATAATTTAAGGTTGGTGGATGCAGCGAGGTGAGAGTGCCAAGGTAAGTGAGATGTGAACTGTTTGCTATGCAAGCTGTTTGCCAGGTGAGCAATATATTGTCTTGAAAGGAGAGCTGTTATCCCAGATGAGCAAACTATCTTTCCCAGACAAATTGGTTGCAGAATTTTCTGAAGCAAACAGTTATATTATTTACTGGCCTACTGGCTAATGTTCCTGGGCCAGAATATCCTAGAACACATAGTTAAGTCATGTTGACACAGGTGAGCCTCTTTTCTTGGTCCTAATAGTTAATTTAAGTGGACGTACATGGTGTGAGTTTTCAACCTTTGCTTCCTACTCCCCTGGATCATGCATCAGCATGAGTTGAAGAAGTGATCAATACAGACCCACAGCACTGTTTAAGGTATGGTTATCGTGGACCACCTTTCTGACTGTGACGATTTCAGCCTCTGCAAGTATCAGGTTTTCTGTTGTTGTTGTTGTTGTTGTTTTCCATTCGATGGTTATTTTCAGAATCATTTAATAGGACAGCATAACGTGAAACAATGACATGTAAACTTCTAAAGATGTCAACTTTGAGAACTATATAAAGAGAAATACTAACAGGATATTTATGATGAGAGCTAATAGTCTATTTCTAATCCAGACGCTAAGAGTGTTTAATGAAACTGAAAGAACAAAACTCATCCCCAGTTCAAATTGCTTATAGCGCTGTGGGGATTTAAACCAAATGACCCAATATCTCATTTAGTTTTCTTGTTTGTTTGCTTTCTTATTTGTTTTTTGTACCAGAGAGGTCTACAGTGAGGTAAGTACATTATTGTTCTCCTATGGTAGTGCGTATGTCCAGTTAAAAACAACAAACTATCATTTTCTTTAAAGTGGCCTATTTTGATCCACTTTTTGGGTGCAATTTTATGAAAATCACAAGGGAGGAATCCTATGGATTTATTAAGATTTTATCCTGCTATACTTTGAAATATAGTATAGGGTCTGACTACATAATTTGTGGAGCCCAGTAGAAAATGAAAATGTGAGGCTCCTTGTTCAAAAATGTAGAAAAAAGTGCAATTAAGCATACAAATGCATAAATATTGTTCTTTAAAAGTATTGCCTGATTTATAGAATTTAATAGGAGTGAGAATGATATGTGTATAGCAGTTCATGTTGGTGTCTAACAAGAGCACTAATTTTGGAACAGGAATTTGCCCTGTTTTAAAGTGAATTTAATTTTAAGAGGCAGTTGAGCTTTGGGGATTTATGGCTGTCGGGAATGGAAAGGAATTGGATCATCAAGAGAGGAAAGAAGGATGGTTCTGGAAAAAGCACAGGAGAGGAACAATTGGGATAAAGGCTGTTATGGTCAAGTTGTGATATAGGAAGTTTAAAAGATGCATTTGTTTTATATTTTCCATGTGTCTTGGCTAAGAGCTCTTTTTGAGAAACAGTTTTGGAATCTGAATTTATTTGGGGTCTTTCCTCAAACAAGAAGAATACGCTCAATGGATATTTTCAATTTCACTCCTTGTTTTGTTAAGGTGCCTCTGGCATGAACGAGCTTGTTAATATTTAAAATTCTCCCAAATATCCACTATGGTTCCTAATTATCTCTTGCCATTTATAAACAGAAGTGCTAGAATTAGATTTATAGCGCAAAACTTTCCAAGAAACAGGAATCTGGCCCAGAGTGGGTATTAACTTACATTGAGGTAAACCCACGAGTGTCTGCTAGTGGCTGGTAGGATAAGTTGCTCTTGCACTTTGCGTCTTGGACTCCCAACTCAATAGTTGGCTCTTTCAAAATAGGGATTGATTGACAAACGGCCATTTCTTTGTAGGTGGACTGTTGTAGGTTGGACTGAAGGGATCCTTTTCAGAACAACACTCTAATGAACAAAATGAGACAAGATAGGAAAAGTTTTTATAAGGTATTGATCGGCGACCCAAAGCAATGTTGGTCCTGTAAAGATGCCAATGTGATGAGTTCTTCCGACCTGGTGAATCTTTGAAGACTGCTTGAGGGGTGGCCTTATCTGTTGTCTTCCTTATAAACAACCCCAAATGGACTAACCATAAAAGGTGTTGAGGACAGATAGAGACAAGTAGTGTTACAAATAACAAGGCAGATTTCTGCCTAAGAAAAGTATTTTACAATTTGAGAAGACAATGAAAGGATTTCTCTACAAGGTTCCTCATTTCTAAGAGGTAACAACTCAGAAGTTGAAGACTCAAAGAAAAGAAGAGTTCTGCTTATTTCCCCTTCACAGCTGGAAGGGGAGCATGCTGTTTCCAAGTCAAAGATCTTGAGCTGCAGTGGGCAGAGCAGTGGAGGTGATGTAGTCTCAGCTGGACCGCAGGGGCATTTCTCACATCCCCCAAATGCCTGTTAAATCCTGTCAGTCAAGCAGAGCTAATTTTATTAGATGTACTGCAGACCATCAAATAATAAGGCTTATATGGCTTTAGGGTCCATGCTCAAGGAATTGATGATGGGATTTTCCAGGACAAGAACTGATTGGGATTGTGGGATATAGTGCCAGCAAGTAGAGATATTCTTTCCTTCAGACCAGAGTCCTTGGGAGACAAAGAAAAACTGAGGCAGAGTGTGAACATGTGGCAGGGGGAGTGAATTCTCAGATATTGAAGCCTCTGAAAATATGGCATTGAAAAGAAGAGAGGTAGCTGTATGACTTTAGGCAAATGGCAATATTTCCTCTTATTTATTTATTTATTTGTATTTAAAATGAAGGAGTTTGAATTAGGTACTCTCCAAATTTTCTTTCAGTTACAAATTTTAATCCTAGAATAAAACCCAAATTAATAGTCTAAACCAGGCCAGCCGCGAACTATACCATGCATCCTATCTTCATATCATTTATAGTATAAAAATTCCCCTGTTTCAGCAAACTAATTTTATTACTCAATACTCTGTTTGGTGGATTATGTATATAATTGTTTGGATGATTCACCAGGCAGTAGTATTCTGAGAATTAAGGGTTCTGATTTATTTTCAATGACTTATGTCTTAAAGACTATAATTGCCTTAATATATTAGGTTTTTAGCAAGAAAAACAGTGAATGAGAAGTCAGGCTGCTTTTTAGGAATATCTAAAGCACCACATCAATGTAGCTGAAAAGTCAGACACATCTAAGGTCAAAATAGTTCTTAGTCTTACTAGAGGAGTTTTGTAGAAATGAAGTATATGCATTTTTGGGAGTGAAAACTGCAGCCAACTTAGTTTTGTGTCTGTGTGCTAAAAAAAAACTCTGGGACCAAATATACCTTCTACTGTCTGTGCAAAATAGTAAAAAATAACTTAGTTAGTTGTTCCAGGAAATACTTTCTCCTGGAAGATAAAACTGTGAACCAGCTTATATCGTTTGACCATCAAGCTCTGTTTCAAGATCCCAACTTTGCTGTACCCTCCAATCCAAAGCTTCTTTCATTGTAAACTTTGCCCCATTCCAATCATTCTCGGTCTTTCATGATCCGCCTCAAATTCCCCAGGGCCCAGACCCAATGCGTATCCTTTCTCATCACCACGTTTTGAGATACTAGTAAAAGGTGATGGTCTCTCTTTCTTCCACAAGTTCAACAACTTTGATCAATAGATATTTCTGGTGCTGTTTTGGGACATCACAAACTATTAATTTATAAACTAAATGGTTAGTATATGTTATAACTTTATTATAGTTAGTGTTTCCCTATCTACAATGGCACTTTCCTAAAAATCTATATCTGTAATGTGAACTATTTAAACTCCTGGCTTTGGAAATATCATTTTCATATATGAAGCTTTTTCTTTTCAATGCTTCCAGCTTGGCTTATTTCTCAAAACAAAGATTCTCTGGTTATTTGCCCTTAAGTTAAATAGGAAAGGGGAAAAAAAAAGAGAAAAAAGCTTACTCTGTCAAATCCTCCTTACACATTTTGTCATTTCCCCTCTATTAACTCTGTCCTAGGGTTGAGAAGAAGTTGGCTTCCTGAACTTTCATTTACATACTGCGCTGAAGCTTGGCCTCGGTTGCAGCTTGTTAAATTTATTGACTAAAAGTCCCTTGAGCTATTGAAGACTCGGGCTTACTGTGTTTGAAAGATGCCACTTGTAGCCAATTGAAGCTTTTTGCTTTCAACCATTTTCCTCATGAATAACTGATCTTATCTATTTTTTCTTTCCTTTTTTGTTTTTATAAAAAAAAACCCAAACACTCATTCTAATCTACTGGCTGTTCATTTGCTTCAAATACACAAACATAAAGTAAAGGAAAAATGACCCAGGAAAAAGCTCCAGGGATGCATCTATTACAAAGCCATCTGAGGGAATTAATCAAATGCTATAAATCTGGACAGATTTTTCTTTGGCTGCAGCAAGCTCTGTACAAGGGCTAGTGAGTCAGCATGAGATTTGTTTCCTAATAACCTTAATACTTCTTTTCTAAAGGAAAGCTCTGAAGTTTGGAGGGTCAATCTGTTTCTCAACCTGGATGTAAACTAAACAAGAAAGCCAAGGAATAACAGCAACAGCAATGACGCTTCTCCAGAGTCTTGATTTATTTTTCACAAAGCTTAGGAATATGGGTTTGTCGTTGACTCCACTAACGTTAGGATGTGCCTTCTAGGCTCCCAGGAGGCAGGCAGGGGACTCGGGACTCGGGGTTCTCCCTCCAGGAGGGAGCCGCCTCTGCACTCTGTACTCTCAAGGACAAAGGAATGGTTGGATTTGCTTCTGCACAACGACAAAGCCCTGGCGTAGGTAGAGGACGGTCAGAGGCTGAGATAGGTGTATATAACTTAGCTGCTTCTGTAGGCTTTTTTTTTTTTTAATTTGTATCTACAGAAGGAATCATATGAAGTGAATTAAGACCAGACCTCATAATGGAAAAAACAAATTTTGCCACCTCATTTTTTGTACTTCATCTGTGTTCCTCAGATAAATTATTATTTATTTTTTTATTCTAGTTGTATTTTTCCCCCTTTTATATCCTAGTGATCATTTATGGCCTTGACATGTGGGTGCAAAAGAAAAAGTACATTGAGTCATGACTTCCCTGGCCAACTTTTTTTATTTTTTATTTTTTTATTTTAAAAAATATTCTATTTGTTTATTCATGAGAGACACAAAGAGAGAGACAGAGATATAGGCTGAGGGAGAAGCAGGCTCCCTGCAGGGAGCCCAATGTGGGACTCGATCCTGGAACCTTGGGATCACGCCCTGAACCAAAGGCAGACACTCAACCACTGAGCCACCCCGGTGCCCTGGACATACATTTAACCACAGGGGTCTGTGCAGGTGGCATCATGGTATCTGTAGACTTAGCTGAGTCACAGCTTCCAGAGTGCTATTCCCTGTCTACTTTCCACAGCTGTTTCACCACTCTTGCAGATTTCTTTGTTGGCTTCTTTCTCTTTTCCTTCTCCTTTGTTGGTTTTTGCTCTTTCTCTTTCTCTGTTGGCTCCTTTCTCTTCTGCGTGCACTGTCAGCTCCCTTCTCTCTTCCATGGTTGCCTTCTTTCTCTTTTTCTGTCACGAACACTGGTGTAAACTGCCTTCCCGGTTCTGAGCAATTTCAATAGCAAGAAATTGTATCCTGGGGGCAAAGATGGTGTTTTCCTCAGTGTAGCCCTGAGAACAATCCAGTCGCAGCAAAGTACCATAGTTGAAGTCTTCTACAACCCCGTCTAACTTCAAGCAGAATGGTCTCCACTTCTCTTTAGCGGACTCTGATTTAAGCTCTTCTGGATCCAACACATCTATCCTGAGTTTCTCGAAATTTTTCCAAAACTCAGAATAGATTTGGTCATCCACTTTGGTGAGTTTCAGGAACTGTGGGTCAACTGATGAAATCAGCTTGTTGTAGACTTCAGCGTGCTGCATTGCTTTCATGGCCCAAGCCATCTCGATATCAGGATCATTGCCGAGTCATCATTATGTCAATGATCCTGATATCGAGATGGCTTGGACCATGAAAGCAATGCAGCACGCTGAAGTCTAAGACTCGGCTGGGAGAGAAGGAGCATGTGCCACAGACACCAGTTCCCCGGGAACCGCCTCAGCAGTTCCCCTAGTCGTCTCCATGTTGAACCCCACCCCCTGGCCAACTTTAATTGAGAATTCTGCACCGAGTTCTAAAATTATTTTAAGCAGTACCTGGTATTTTAAAATTTAAAATGTTTATTTTTTTATTATTTTTTTAAATTTAAAATGTTTAGATAAAAATGTGAACTTCTAGCCTCTGTTAAAGAAAAATTAGATGATCTAAAAACACTGAACTTGTGTTCTCACATGGCAACAATTACCTGGATTGAGTAAGCTAATTTCTTTGAATGGGGCCTGTGTTAGTTTCTATACCCATATTCCCACTACTTCCTGTTTTCCCTTACATCTCATCAGATTCGGTTTTTGTACTACCTCCCTGGCCACTGCAAGTATTGGAACTTCTGTTGCTTGGTGTAAGACAGGAAGGGAGCATTAAATGAGCCTGGTGAGTTTAGTCGCATCCAGCTCATCTATAGGCTTGGATTTGGAATTTTGGATTAATGTTTTTAAGGAGGAGAAAGCAACCTCATGTAATCAACATAGCTGTGCCATGAAGAAGATAGTTTATCTTTATTTTATAAATGAGAATATTGAGGTTCAGAGAGTTGCAGAATCTTTTCCAATTTCACCGAGTTACTAAGACTAGACTAGAGAGATGGGTTTTGGATTCCAAAACACATAACCTTTACTATCTTGACTAACACAGTTCTCTGCAATGAGACAGAAGATCATTTATCAGATTAAAATCAAGCCAATGGGGGCATCTGGGTGGCTCAATCAGTTAAAAGTCTGCATTCGGCTCAGGTCGTGATCTCGTGATCCGTGAGGTTGAGCCCTGTGTCTGGCTCCCCGCTCGGCAGGGACTCTGCTTCTCCATCTCTGCCCCCTCTCCTGTTCATGCTCTCTCTCTCTCTCTCTCTCTCAAATAAACAAAACCCAAAGGATTGGGTTAGGAATAGACTAGGAAACCAGAGACAGAGGCAGAACCTGCCTCTGAAGATCAAGTGTACTTGGCACTGTGAGGAAGGCAAGTGGAGTGTTCAGGAATCAGGTTAGACCTTATAATAAAAATGATAAAATCCATGGCATTTAATAACAAAAACTACATTCACAAGCCTGTGTGCCAATATCTTCATTTCCAACGATCAAGAGATCTGTAAGAGTGACTGAGTGATATTTTATAGTTAAGGTCAGGTGCACCGGTCTAGAGAGTAAATGCTTTCAGGAAATTGAACTATAGGATCAAAGTTCGCATAGGCAGCATAGACTTAGAATAGTGGGGTTGCTTTAGATAGAATCCCTCCCTCCCTCCCTCCCTTCCTTCCTTCCTTCCTTCCTTCCTTCCTTCCATTCTCCTTCCCACCCTCTCTCCCTTTCTGCCTTTCAAAAATATGTATTGAGGCTCTATTATATCTGTGATTTTCTGCTGGCATTGAGGATATAGTGGTGCACCAAACACATAGTCACATATTTATGTCCACATAAATAGATATATAAGCTATGATACAAGCAAGAAGAGGGATCCCTGGGTGGCGCAGCAGTTTGGCACCTGCCTTTGGCCCAGGGCGCAATCCTGGAGACCCGGGATCGAATCCCACATCGGGGTCCCGGTGCATGGAGCCTGCTTCTCCCTCTGCCTGTGTCTCTGCCTCTCTCTCTCTCTCTCTCTCTCTGTGACTATCATAAAAAAAAAAACAAGCAGGAAGAAAATCATATATAACGGGTTATGAGAAACTAATGGTGCGACCTCACTTGGATAAACATATTAGACGACTCTCTTACAAAGTAGCATTTAAGGTGAGTCTGGAGAGAAGACCTGTATCTTGTCACGTAAGGCTCTGACATAAGAGCATCCCTGTTAGTAGAGATAGTAGGTGTTACAGCAGGAAAGGGTGTGGCTCAGAAGGAAAGTTCTTTTTTTTTTTTTTTAATTTTTATTTATTTATGATAGTCACACAGAGAGAGAGAGAGAGAGGCAGAGACACAGGCAGAGGGAGAAGCAGGCTCCATGCGCCGGGAGCCCGATGTGGGATTCGATCCCGGGTCTCCAGGATCGCGCCCTGGGCCAAAGGCAGGCGCCAAACCGCTGCGCCACCCAGGGATCCCAGAAGGAAAGTTCTTAAAGCTATTGTGGTTGGCGTGCTGGAGCAAACTGGAGAGTGGCATGGCTGAGGTCGTCAGATAAAATGTAGGGCACCCAGCAAATCTGAATTTCAGATAAACAATGGATTTCTGTGTAAGTGTGAGACGCACTGCTTGTCTGAACAGCTAGGCATAAGCTGAGACCGGGGAAGAGAACAGCCAGACGAGGCAGGAGCTTGCAGACTACTCTAAGAACATTTATATGTTTCATTCTCAGTCCAGTGAAAATAAGTTTAAGCAGGTGAGAGATCTTATATTATTTATGCTTTAAAAATTTCACTCTACTGCTCTGTGGGGAGTGGACAAGAGGGGCAAGAATAGAAGCAGAGAGATAGTCATGTGGTTGTTGAGAGAGTTCAGTTTAGGAAAGGAGGTGTCTTGGCCAGGATGGTGGCAGTAGGGGTGCAGGAAAAATGATCCGAAGCTAGATATTTCTTGGAAATACAATCAAGAAGACTTGGATGAGTGGCACGTAGGAGATGAAGTCATCAAAGATAATTCAGGTGGGAGGATAGAAGGATCAAATCCTAAAATGTCGGTATGCCAGACTTCGGAGAATGTTGGAAGAGGAATTTCAAAAGTTAATATTTGTCCATGTTAAATTTGGGATGCTTGTAAGATGTTCAAGTATAGATGTCAAGTTGGCAGATGGATATGTAGGTCTGAGACTGAGAAAAGAGCTATGGGCTAAAAATATAAATATGTCTTCAGCCAGATTATAATAGAACAGAAGAAGTAGCAGAATTGATTACTTCTTTGTTTGGCTTGCTTTAAATCACCCTCTTCCAGTTATTTCATTCTGAGAATATACTTTGTGCTTTTGATGGATAATTGGGAAACAATCTGGTTTAATCCATAAAATATTTAAAGAAAAATTTGAGGGTGAGGTAACCATAAAAATAACCACCTGTTATCTTTTGATTTTCAATCCTTTGCCTTTCCAAAGGTGATCACCTAAACCCCTCAGCCTGTTGGGGAGAGAGTAGTGCTATGTGCTACCCCATTCTCCAGCACCGTGCGCTGACCAGCTGATAATCCCTGGGTGGTGTGCAAGGCTGCTTGAAGGAAAGAGAGACCAGAGACAGGAAATTTTCAGATGTTTTGGAAGATTTTTGCAAATCCAGGTCAGAGGTTATAAGAAATTAAATGAAAGAATTTGTAAGAGATTTCAGGTGTGCGACGGACAGGACCTCAAAGCTAATTGAAGACGAGTCATAGGGCAAAGATTGATTGTATAATTTTTCTCACAGTGTTTTTCTTCCATACATTCTAGGGCTAAAATACAGAAGCGTTGCTGAAGTATTTCAGCCATTAACTCAAGCAAAGAGGGTGAAAATACATTAATGGTGTTAGCAGAGGTGAAATTTAGTAATTTCTGAAAGTTCTGGATACACTGCGGGATCAGAGTTAAAATGAGATGGAGGGATTCTGAAAGCTTCCTTATCTGACGTGTGGAGATAAACAGCTGTCTCTGAGTGTTGTTTTTTTTTTTTTTGGAAGGGTAGGATGTATCTATTCATTAAGATCCTTTAGTCTTCTTCCCCCCCCCCTCCTCCCCCTACTTCTTCCCCTTTATTAAAAAAGAAAAAAGATCCTTTAGTCTAGGAATAATCATGGACATGAGAACATGAAATTGAAGAAGATAATCACTAGTGGTAAAAACTGGTACTTCTTTCTCTCTTTTTGGTCTGTGACTAAGTCACTGAATTCCCACAAAGTTTTATTTACTTATATAATTAATGATTGGAAATGTTCTAAGAGATGCTGATGTTTGTACATCTTAAAACAATTTTTTCCTAAGTGCCTATTATCTTTATTAAATAGAAACATTTGTATTGTGTATGCTATGGTTGTACATGATCTCATTGCAATTTGAACTAATTCCAGCGTTCTTTATTCACTTTTATTGAGTATATAGGTGTAGCACATTATGTCAAAATCTCTTTAATTTATTAGTTGCTCTCCAAAATATCCTTTTGAGATAGGAAGACGGCAAGTTTTATATTACAAAAATTTTCATGGTTATATTGTAAAATGAGTCAGTCCCTTGATATGACTTTTGTCCTTTCAACAGAAATAGTCTATCTCTTTGCAATAACTTTAATAGGACGCCAAGTTACGTTGAAGAAAGGAAACTATTAAAAATGCAGATATTACACACAAGAATACTTGTGCATTTCAAAATGAGTAAATTAAACTTCAACTACAAATAGCAAAGTTAATAATATTTTATGTGAACAATCTATGTTTTGGAGGATGTGGAACTATGACAACATGAAAAAAATTGTATTGGCTTTGTAGAAGGGAGCACTTACCAAGAAAGAGGAAAATAATTTGACCTTCAACATCTTAAATCAAAATTAATAAATTCCATATGGCAGTTGTCTATTTTTAAAGTACTTCAAATGCTCTATTGAAGTTCATACTATAAAAAAATACAGAAAATGAGCTGGCATTTCGTGTTCTGCATCTACATTTGGATAGAATTTATTATTAAGCCAAATCAAAATAGTCCTGAATCTTATAATCACTTTCAAGGTTTTAGAGTCCATTTTGAGTTGCTAGATACCACACCATCAAACTTTTGACTTACCTTACATATCTGATGTACGTCTTTCCTTAAAAAGCTCAAGAATGACATGCTGAATTAACCTTCCAAGAACTGCCACAATTTTTTTAGATAAAATAATTGGCCCAGCTTCTCTTTTTTTGAGATTAAATAACTTGGATAAATGTTTTCAAAATTCTCACAAAAAGAGTTTGGATTCCAACTCTTGGTTGGTGCAGCAGAGGGTAAAATTAAGAAGTGACACAGTGAAGTAGCAAATGGGAAGAAAAGGTTAATTGTTGACACTTTGAGGGGAGCTCATGGGAACACAGTATTGTGTAATAACAATGATCATAGCAAACGTGATGATAACAAAGGCAGTAATAATGACAATAATGTAGAGGTTTTAACAAATTTTTATTCTGATCCAACTCGTACTAAACTTCTATAGTATCCAACATAATGGTATATGCTTTCTTATTTGATTTTCATTGCAACATGAGGGTCTTATCATTAAATTCGGACTCATTAAACCTTTAAAGATAGCTTGTTTAGTTATTATCAGACTCAGAAGTGGCAAGAACTTTCTGACTTCCTACCAACTCTTAATTGTAGGTGATAATAGGTTCAAGATATCTGTTACGGGGTGTAGAATTCAGCATTTTATGAAATTCTGTAGGTGTTTCTGATATATAGGCAGACAGTTTAGATACATTATGCAAACTAAAAGTAATGCAAAATCAGAATTGATTTCTTCCAATCAACTGTTGATGAATTTCTGAGCATTGGTTGAATTGGCCCTATTCAAGCATTTCAATATCAAGGAGCAACGAATGTGATATAATGACCCATTATCAACAAATTTCTGGTGCTATTTTAGACTGTATTAGTAGTGGTTTTCTGCATCATATCTCTGTAAAATATCTGCATCTATAGTAATGATAATAAGTACAATAATAACATGTTGGACTAATGATAAATCTATCATTAATTTATGGTTTTCTAGATTCTGTGAGATGTTAATCCTCACTGTATTTTGCTGGATATGAGTTTTTGCATTTTTGCAGATGATTTTGTATCATAAGAAGACCCATCTAGGTGTAAGTGGCAAAAGCCTCATTAGAACATACGTCCATTTGTCTGTATAGGCTGTTTTTTTTTTTTCTTTACATTTCAATTCTGCTTCCATATAGGGTATACTTTTTTTATAGTTTGAAAATGAATTCGTGATATATATGTATTCCCTAATTTATCACAATAAAACCTAGGCTAAGTTTTGCCAACTAAACCAGCATTAAAATTCTGTTTTGAGAACCAGAGTTTATTTAAATGCCATTCTCATGTTCTGATATTCAGATTTCAGCTTAAATGCTGGGCCTTAAACATCTTCACATTTTTCCTGTAGACTAAGTGCCCCTTTGTCTAAGGGACTGGAGAGATATAAAGATGTAGAAGTTATTATACGGGCCTAATTAAGAGATCCCGGCATGTTATAGGTCAGAGCTACACACTTATAATTAACGGTGCGAGAAAACATTCAGTATGTATACAGACATTAAAGGCAACAGAAGTTTAAAGGAGAGACCTGTGTGTGCGTGTGTGTGCGTGTGAGATTAAGAGGTGGGACTTGAATCTTGAAGGAATGGTGACATTTGAAAGATAAAAAAGAGTGGAGATTGGAAATTCGATATAAGAAATGAGCTATTCATACTTTCTGGATCTGTTGTATGCCATAGTGGCCTTTATCTTTGATAATCCTCATTGTCAATTAAATTAAAAAAAATTCACTTTTGAGGGATCCTCTACAGAGTCTTTCTTTTCAGGTTTAGATATAAATTTGTTTGTTTTCTTTTTCTTGACCATTTTTCTCTTGTAATTACATAGACAGTGATCTTTAAAGCAACTGCCAAAAGTTTCAAAAATAATTGTTTACCTTTGTTTTTTATTGCCTGCTATGTAAATGTAATAGACTGCTTTCTATAACATCCCTGGTCAAATCACTCAGCATTTTAAAACTGTGAGCATTTCATCAGAATTGCAAATTTCTTTATGTTAGACTTGTGTTCTTTTCTTTCCAGTGATTAAATTCTGCATTTTCAAAGTCTGAGCACCTTTTGTTCCTGACCTACCAGTAATTTTTAGATGATGTTTCTCATCTTCCGGCAAGATGAGAATTTTTCTTCTAAAAGATATATATGAAGCTTCATTATACCTGTCATAAATTACATTTTAACAAATATGAGAATCTTTTAAAGCTTTATTCTTTTCACTCTTTCTCAGCTTTTGAATTATAAGCACAAAAAAGTAATTTTTTTTATAATTATTTGAGCTATCAAGAAATTTCCTCGTGTAGAAGGCTTCCCTCCAAAGAATATTTAAGTCCTATTTCTGAAGGAGCACATGTTAATTTTAGTTAGCATAAGCTATAGTAACAATAAACAACATTTTGAGATTGAATAAATTTGCCTATAATTACAGTACCTTTATCTTATTTTGGCTTATTCCACTTCAGTTCTTGTCGTATTCTCTGTCCCTCTCCTGCACTGCATCCAATACACAGTGATGCTTTTGATCATTTCCATATTATCAAAAAAAAATTTTTTAAGAAATGTCTACACTTTCTTCATAATTGTCATGTTATTGTTTTGCACTGCTAAATCATTTGCCTGTTCATTGAGTAAGATATAAAGTAGGCAAGTGTTTTCTTTTATTCCCTGTATTTTCTTTCCCCTTTCGTTGTGACCTCTTTTCTGGTCGGTTTAGATAGGATGAAGAAAGAAAAAGTATTCAATAGCACCACCTGTGAAAGCTTCTAAGTCCTCATTTCTTTAATTTGAGGAAACACGGTAGCAGAAAGCACATTGCCCTTGAGATCAGTAGGCCTGAGCCTAAGTTCTGACTCTGCTGGGTCCAAGTTGTAGCTGGTTTGCACATCTTACATCACCTCTCTGGGCCTCGGTTGCCTCATTTGTAAATTGAAGGGGGTTACATTTCTAAAATGTCATGAATCTAGGATCTAGACAGAGGGGGTGAGCAGAGAGGCCCAAGTACCGTGTTTCTTTAAAAGAAACAAAAAATGACACTGGTTTTATGGTCTTTTTAATATGTGACTCTGGCTCTTAATATATTAAGGAGGAAACAAAAACTAGGCTTGCGAGGACTTAGGGAGGTTAACAGATGATTGCTGCAGACTAAGAATCTGTAGAGAAGTTACACATAACTGTACACTCCATTAACGTTTTAAATGGCGCGAGGAAGTCTCGCTGAGTAGATACCAACTAAGAGAGGATGGATGGCATAGTACAGGTTTATGGTTCTGCATAATCGTATTTCTACATTGCATCGTGTCAACTAGCTAAAGGGGATAGTTTTCATTTCTTTTCAATACTATTGCATCTTAATTATGCTGCTGTGAATTGAGAATCCTATCCTTCAAACAGATGTCTGCAGCTCCATCTTGGTGGTCTTAAAAAGAATGACTGGGAGTGTGGTGTTGGGGTTGAGAGAAGGACAGGTGAATAGATTTAATTGCATGAAACTCTTCTGTTCTAGGCTGGCAAGAGATGTGTGGGGCCAGTCCCTCCTGTTTGTTTCTTCCTCTCTCCTTGTGAGATTCTGTTGGAGGTGAATTTGGCTAAAATCAATGAATATGATAGGGTTGTAGAAGCTCAAAAAAAAAAAAAAAAGACTGGCTGGTGATTTTGCTGTGATTATTTGTTGTTTTATCACTCACATCGAATTTCACATCTAGCACCCTCAAAAATTAGGAAGGTGAGACACATGTTGGCAACTGATTTCACGAGAAGAAAGAATAGGAGTTGGAGAATTTGAGCCTGTTACTTTACCTTGACTAAGTTCAGTCTGTTCATTTTCAGTATGGACGTGATAAGGATGACGATAATATGATGATAATAAATGATAAACTAAATCACAGAGGTTTGGAGTGCATCAAATAAGAAAATGGAGGTAAATGTGCTTCATAACGGACTGTTATACATACATATATTTATATATACACACACGCACCGACATGTGTGTATATGGAGGATTTTCACCATTACTGATCAGCTTTTACCATGCCTATTTTCATGGGGTGGCATACCTGTCAAAAATAATAATAATACAAAAAACTCTCTTAAAAATATCTCTCTTAAACAGATAATAAATAGCTATCTTTGTTATAAGCACTAAATGTGAAAAGGGATTTCTTTTTCTTTTTTAAGGTTTGTGTACGTTTGAAAAGGGGATTTATTTTTTGATACAAGAATTGATCATCATTTAATTTGAAATATTATTCTATACTGTGCTTGTGCTAAATGTTTTTATTTTATTTTTTTAATATCATCCCATTAAATACTTAGGCTAATTCTTTGAGAGTCACACAACTATTAGGTGTCAGGTTTGGGATTTAAACAGCCGTAGGTCTGGTTTCTGTTGTTGCTTTCACATCCTGCAGCACGCTCCTTCCTTCTTTGGCCCCATCTTTATTCAATATTTGTTGTCTTGATATTGAAAACCACTAACCTCCCTTTCGAAGATATTAACCGTGATTTAGTGACCTGACAGTCTAAAACAGAAAACAGTTGCAGTAAAGACTGAAATAAACTCAGACACTAGGTACATGTAGGATGGCTTCATTTTAGGTGGTAGACAAAGATAAATTTATATAATTTGCATTTGTAGGGTAAGTGAGGCTTTGGCATATGTGCAATACAAAGGTTAGCGATAAAGGAGTATATGCTTCTGGCAAAGGTTTGGTTCTGAGCACGAGGGGCATCAGTGCAGAAACCCTGAATCGGAATCCCAGCAACAGCTGTGTTGCTTTGCAAAAGTCATTTAGCCTCTCTCAACTGCTTATTTTGTTCATATGTAAAATCAAGATTTAGAAATGTTTCCTATATTACGGTGATACTGTGAGATCTACATGAGCTTATCTGAGCATAACGGGTCACAGTACCAATGTGTTAGACTTTAACGTAATAGGGAAATAGAATTTTTATGTTAAAACATTCTTTGATTCATTTTCAGATCTAGATTTAGATACTTTGCCTTTGTTGTGTGTCGGTAGTGATTGCCCCGATTAAATGCTAGCTCTGGCATTCTTTTTTTTTCAATCTGTGCAAAGCATCTCTTTTGGAAAGAAAATTAAAATAATGGTTCAGCTCCACCCAGAAATGTCATGTTGCAGCCATTAGTGAGCTATAGTAAAATGTTTGGAAGATATCAATAATGGATTACGATATAAATATTTATGGAGTGCTGTGAGGTAGTTAGTTTCCATCAAGCTAGGGACATGCAAAATTGAATAGATACTGACACTAAACAAGACTTTGAATAAGTGGTTGTGGCGTAATCCTTTTCCAATATTAAACAAATACCATGTTTAACATTGTTTGAGGTAAAGTGGGCTTTAGAATTTTGGTAGCTGCAGAAGTCTCCCTAAGAAAATATGTGCTATTTTAATGGATTATGAATATAGTCTGACTTTGTAAATATCTTTGTTTTTCCTATGTTTATATAGTGGGTAGAAAAAAATAGGAAAATATGCCTGTATGATGGTGCCCAGGTATTTGGGAAATAAAAAAATTAAGATCTTCAACACTTTTGTCCCCAAGTATAAATGATTGTGATATTGAGGCATTCAGATTGGTTTGAACCTTTGTCTCTTCTATTTTGCCACTTGACTTTTCTGTCTGGGAAACTTCCTTAAGAAAGGCTCCTACTTCTGGAAAAGTGTAGAAATTCTGTTTTAGTAGGCTTTTAAAAATTAAATTACATGTATACAACAGTTGTAATAAGAGCTTAAGCACAAGCAGACCCCGAAGCTGCTGGGTAAATTTCTTGTAACATAAAAGACGTCAACTCTGAATCGAAAGTCTTCTCATGGAGTGGATCCACAACCAAACCATCCCTACGGTATTGCTAAAGAGTTATTGCAGGCAAATTATGTAAGGCCTTTTAGAGTATCACAGAGATTCCATAGACCATATATTTTTGCTATGACACAGGTACTGGGTATTTTATCGAGCACTGTGCCAGACACGTTTCTAAGAACTTTGAAAATATGAACTTACATAAAAGTCATAGCAGAGCTGCTAAAAATTATTTATTCCATACTTGGAGATAGGGCAAAATGATTATTTCTTGATTTTTAAAAATTTCATGCTAGATCATTTTCCAGTGAGCCCATCTGAGCATCATCTGACAAATGCAGATGATGGAACTTTGGCTAATAACCCACAACTAACGCATATGCATATATTTTTTGTCCTTTAGAGGTTAGAGGTTGACCTGTTGACCTGCAGATATTAATAAGTTCCTATAATTTGATAGTCCTAGAGATGTAGCAACTCCAAAGATGATGTGATTTTATAGCTCTGTTGAGAGTGAACCTAGCAAACTTTACATCCAATCTGCAGTTTTGCTTCAGCATCCCTTCTGATTTCTTCAGAAACACATTAGATAACACTTTTAACGAGCACTAACTAGTACTTTGTTTGAGAATTTAATGTTTTTCATCATAGCACTTATGCTACTGTTATCTTCAATTTCTACATGATGAGACTGTGGCACGGCAGACTTAAATTGTCCAAAGTCAAACAGCTAGGAAACGGGTACAGCTGGTCTTGAAATCCACGTATTAAGGCTTTAAAATTCGTGTTCTTAAACATAAGCATTTTGGCCTTTCTTGTTTACCAAGACATTTAGTGACTATACTTTCTCCCCACAACAAACAAATCCCTAGTCTACTCATGTAATATACGAGGCATTAATTGTCGCCCTCTGTATACAAATACTCACCCTGACTTTTGCTCCTACAAAAGAGCTTTGGAGAACCAACTCATGTAAAAATATTGAACTACCTTGTACGACAGATTGAGTCTCAGCACTTTTAGTATAGGCCCCACATCAGGAGAACAATTGTCTTGTTAATCATCAAAAAGATCTTGAAGTGCTTGACATCCTGTGTTCTGCTTGATAGAAACGAGTTAATGATAACATAGTTGTACCTTTGAGTGGTTAAGGAATTGTTTCCAACCTAAATCGTACTTGAAGTGATGATTATAACACGTAAGAACAAAGCTGTGTGTCCTGATAGGCAGTAGCAGTTTGCGTGAGAGTGTGCCCTGAGTTTTGATTTGGTAACTCGGAGGTGATCAGGATCCCTGAACAATGGTCAGTTGATAATCATGACATTGGTCGGTAAACGAAAGGTCTTGGGGTTGTTTGCGTATAAACCTCAAGAGACTGAGACCAGTTCTCAGGAGGCTTTGGGAATCTTGGAGGATTGGGTGTCTGCAGCTGTGGGATTAAGTGCTCCTTACAGAAGAAGAGAACTGTCTTCTTCATAGACAGTGTCTGGGACACCAGAAATCTCGAGATGGTTTAGGAATTCTGTTGCCTTTATCAAACTGCTGGAGAAGGAAGAGAATTACAGTAAGGGAAATGGATAAGGTCATAGGATGCTGACTTTGGTACTCCGAACTGACCACCTCTAAGAATATTCCCTATAGGTGGTGACACAGGAGGCTCTTCCAATCTGAGATAGGGTCAGACTCCCCTCTAGTGGTTTAAGAAGTTTATCACTTTGACCCAAGTTCCTCCTTGGCTCTGAAGCAGAGGGTGAGGAAAAGACAATTTCTAGAAGGGGTTATTGCAGCTCTCCAAAGGGCAAGGATTAATAATCTGTCTTACTGATCAGGGTTATAGGAAACTCATATTAATGAAAGGAGTTCAAGGGTGGGTTTTGCCAAGGTCAGGGCCTGGAGAATAGTGTGTGTTTGGAGAGTGCTTATACCCAGGATCACTGTTATAATTAAGGTGACTTAAGTGAATTAAATAAAGCACTGGGTAGATCTAGTAGAACAGAGCAACTGCCCCGATTCTGATTTTCTTGCTATCACAACAGTTTGCAAATTATATGAGATAAACTTTGTTTTGGCTGCTTCCTTGTGATTATGCTATATGCCAAATACTAAATGCTTCTCATTTGAGTTTAAAACGTTAGACCTGTGTGGGCAGCCTGGGTGGCTCAGCGGTTTAGCGCCGACTTCAGCCCAGAGCGTGATCCTGGGGTCCCGGGATCGAGTCCCACATCGAGCTTCCTGTGTGGAGCCTGCTTCTCCCTCTGCCTGTGTCTCTGCCTCTCTCTCTCTCTCTCTCTGTGCCCCTCATGAATAAATAAATAAAATCCTTAAAAAAAGTTAGTCCTGTGTATTCTAAGTGTCAGAGTCAAAAGTCATGTCAGATTCAGAAGTATCATTTAAGTCTTTTAAAGAAATAATCCCAGAACACTTTAAACTGAATTTTTTTTTTAAGATTCATGACCATGCAAGAAAATTGAATCGAGACCACTTTGTCAGTATTATTTATTTATATACTACTTTTTATTTTGTAGTAAATTGCTGAGAAGTAATGCATCCTTTCTTCCCTGTTGTGGAGGGATAACCACTCCATCACATCAAAGACCCAGGGAATGTACTTCCAAAGGCTTCATAATCAATCAGCACTGAAGCTTTCTCAGTGTTTTTCTGTAAAGGAAGAAAGTCTTCATGTTTCATTAACACTAAGACTGTCATGTTTTTATTCATTCCAGAGAGACGGTGCTACTGTGTTTTATTCCTAGTGACTGAAGCGTCAAAACCTTTTGCATGTGTTATTATGCAGTGTGCCGTCACCTCCCGTGAGAGCTGCGGCCTGTGAGGCATTCGTCTCCACTCCATTCACTCTGCTATAACACCTGTGCACGGAGGTGAAAGAGGAAGTGGTCCGTGTTAAAAGTATGCACTGAAGAATTCTTAGTTTTCCAGTTTAAAACATGGGAGGGAACCCCAAGCAGAAGACCACACATCGAAGATGATATCAAAACATTTTCATTTTGAAATCGCCCAGATACCACCTCGCATGAATCAGAGTTCCGTTGTTGGAAACCTCCTCACTTCTGGTTGAGTCATCCATTCTCTTCCATTTTTAACCAACTGTACAAATAAGGGAAGGAAGAGATTTGGCTTAACCTCAATGTATTTAAGAAGATTTTTAACCCAGTTCCTCGTATACCCTATATGAGTAAATAGTGTGATGCAGTTAATCTTTCACCAAGAATTTGTCCACAAACAAGGGCAAAAGAACTGCTTTTCTTGGCACTTATAAAGTCTACTTTTTGTGCTTGGATCCACAGGTTAAGTGTGATATAAACACATTTGGAGGATGATGCTAAGGGGATATGAAGCTCTCATATTAGGAGGAGAAGAGAGAACTGAAGATAGATTAGAGAAGATATGATTGCTATTTTCAAGTATTTTAAGAGATGTCATGGGAAAGAGGGATTAAACCTGTCATGTGTAGCCCTCCAAAGGATCAGAGCTAAGAGAAATACGTAGAAGCCAAGGAGAGTTACGTTTGAGCTCCATGGAAGGGAAAGAGTGAGTCCACGTTGTCTGAGCACAAAACAGGCTGCCTCTGCAGGGTGCGCACCCGGGGCCGGGCCGGGTTCCAGGTGCCCTCTCCAGTCGCCTTCAAGGGGGCACTGCAATGACACAGTGTAGTGAGGAAGAAGCTGGAACGATTGAATTCTTTTGATTGGATAAAATATCTGTTCAGTCAACATGGGCATGGTGAGCTTGATCAAAATTTGAGTCAGCAAAATCAAAGCAAAATGATGAAATTTTGATACTTCACTTTTAATTAATTTGCCGAAGAATATCAATCCAGTTTTGGCACTTTGGTACTTATTTTCTTACACAGTATCTACATTCCATTAAAACCTCTGGGCAATATATTCACACTTGTAAAAGCAAACAAACCAAATAATTCAGCAACATTGTGTTTGACAAATAACCACAAATATACAGGAAAATATTTTTAAAAATTTCTTCAAAATATTCATAGAAATGATTTGATATTAATGTTTGACCAGTCTACTTAAAAAGATTTCTTCCAAATCCACAAGAATTCCAACATCAATTCTGAAATGACTTCTGTATGAAAGTTATTATTCACAAGCTTACATTCTTTGTGTAATGATGTAAAGTAATCTAATAGTTATGAATGGCTAAGAGCAATTTGGGGTGGAATTGCATTTATTTCTGATTGCATGTATGTATATACAAAGCATATATGTACCCTTTGTATACTTTCAATAATTAATAAAGTGCTGCTACAATTTTGCAAAAAAAAAAAAAATTTGAGTCAGGATTTCTTCCAAATAAACTCCAGCCAGTGATTTTCCTGAAGGTACATCTGTCACTGCGTCGTGTAGAACCCCTGAATGTAACAAGCGGATGGAGCTTCTGAAATCCCAGAGTCCAACCTGATGGATTTATAAGTTAAGGAAACCGGTGCTTATGCAAGCCCTGTGACTGGCACAGGTTCACCGAACCATTGGGAGGGTTGGAATTAAAAGGAAGGATTTCTGGTTTGCCTGTTAAACCGTTTTACTGCAAGGGAAGAAAGGATTGTGTGCTCCCTGGAGCACCACCAGTGACCACAAGTATTAAATCACACTAAGAGGCACCCGACTCGTGTGTGTGGGGTTTTGTAGGACGTCTAGTTCTCAATCTATAGCATTAAACAAAAGCTTTTTATAGCTTTCCTGCAGTCAGGCATTATTATCAATGAAGATAGTATTTAAAATACGCCAGGAAGTAGAATTCTTTTGTGCAGTCTTGCTCTGGATGTCACTGTCTCTCCCAGTCCCTGCCCCTCCTAAATTCCCAAGCACACGTCCGTATACACGCAAGCCCACATACACACGGCCTGTTTTCTACCAGGATGCACATTCAACTACAGTGTAAACGCAAGCAAAGCGTTCAAATACTGTGATTGCGGAAAAAAGGAAGGGTCAAAGTTGTCTTCTGTCAAAAGACATCGAGTTCCGACTCCACCACACCAGCATCCTAAAACAACTGTGCCAAACGGAGCCTTTGCTTCTGAGTGGACCAAATATTAGTTTATATCCCGGTTTCCCCCCCCCCCCACTGTTTTGTGATTGTGTTGGTAAAGTGGACACCTCGCCAGAAGACGTGGTCACACTTGCCAAAAATATTAAAGAATATGAAACTATCCCGAAAACCATGGTTTTATATAAAGATTTCTGTGAGTGAGAAATCGGCTGGTTTCATTTCCTCTCACGGTAGTTATGATGGACCAAGCCAATATCAAGGTGTCCTCTCCTGTTTACTTCTCTGAGCATGTCACGGGCCTCTAAGTAGGTTAGAGCCAATTTTTTACATCTGCAACTTAACGCCTGCCAAAATTTATCATTCAGTGGGTTCATTCCCACTCTAATTGGCCACTTGCTTCTTTTTTTCTCTGAGAACACAAGAGACCAATTGCACCTGCAATGAGCCTGATGGAGATTCAGAAAAAGAATGTTATAACCGTTCTATTTTGGTTTGTGACTCATCTTTTTTTCACAGAAGTAAAAAAGTGACATTGTCACATTGCCACACGTAGCGGCATATTTGTGATTATTTTGCCCACATTTATAAGGCAGATTTTGCTGCAAAATACAAGGTGATTTGACTCTCCAATAACTCAGTACATTTGTTCTTTGAACTTAAAAGGCACAATCAAAAGATTTCTCTAGGTTGGTAAACTCCTCGATGTGCCAGCTTCACTTCGAATACTTGGAAAGATAAAGAAACAACAAGAATAAAGCAGTGAGTGGACCTATAAGAAAGGAGCAGCTGCTGGAATAAAAAGTATAATTTGACACTAGGGCAATGTTATTATAAAGATCATGTGAACTTATTTAGATGATTACGTAAGGCTGTGTAGGGTAGAGGGAGACGCAGTACCTCGTGGTCGGAGCTGTGGCGGTGCCCCATTTGATGATTCCTTAACCAGAAGGAGAGTGTGGTTCGGGTTGTGCAAGTCTAAGGAGCGTGCTCACCTTATGGGGAGGCGAAGGGCGATAGACCCCTGTGGGATGCGTAGGGCTGCCAGCGTGTTTGCACGTATACTTTATTTGCTAAATAGATCAGATTGGGGTTCATTCTTCTGCTTAAAATCCTACTAAAGTGTCCTTCGTTGAGGAGGGGAGGGCCACGCTCCTTGGTTGGCATTCGGACCCATTCTTTGGCCGCCCCCCGGCCTTTCAGGATCTACCCCCCTCCCCAGTCCCCCCAGTGGGCTGCAGTGACACATGACATGACAGTTGGCTAAGGAAGGTGGGGACCCTCCGCAACCAGAGGGGCAAAGCAGGAGTCTTCCCTGGAGCCTTCAGAGGCACGTGGCCCTGCCGACACCTGGACCTCATGCTTCTAGAATCCAGAACTGTGAGCGAATTGAGTTTTGCTGTTGAAAAACCACCTCGTCTGTGGTACATTGGCAACTCTAAGAAAGTACCGCAGGTCCCAGGTCTCCCGTGAAAGTTAATGGCCAATAATTGCCTTAAAGAAAGGCCACAAAGGACACGGGAATTTCCCCAGTAAGGTTCTGAGGAAGCAGGGCAGGCCTAAGGCCGGGAGAAGAGTGGGGCGTAGACCGCCTCCCCCTTGGCCTTCACCTGGCAGCGTTGTCGTCCTGGAGAAACCTTGAATTCAGTCTTTTTCAAGGGGTCACAGTGTAACGGCCACACCTTTGATTCAGTAGAGAATAACTCCAGGTTTCACCCTGAATTTAAGTCGCTTTGTATATGCTCGCTGAAGTTTGCTTACCTTACCCTCTGGCCGGTTTCCTTATCACTCCCCCCCCCCCCCCGCCCACCTCTCTCTCTCTCTTTTAAAGTTTTTCATCAAATTGCAGGTATAAACAGAAAAAGTAAACAAATAAAAATAATGTCATATACTATATATAGTACATATATCAAGTACAGCTGTAAGTAAAACAAAACAAACAAAAAACATTCATGCATCTTCTCTTTTCTTTTCTTTTTTTTCTTTTCTTTTTTCTTTTCTTTTCTTTTCTTTTCTTTTCTTTTCTTTTCTTTTCTTTTCTTTTCTTTTCTTTTCTTTTCTCTTTTCTTTCCTTTCCTTTCCTTTCCTTTCCTTTCCTTTCCTTTCCTTTTCTTTTCTTTTCTTTTCTTTTTTTCTTTTCTTTCTCTTTTTAAAATTTATTCTGAGAGACAGAGAGAGAGAGAGGCCGAGACCCAGGCAGAGGGAGAAGCAGGCACCTGTGGGGAGCCCCACGTGGGACTTGATCCCAGGACCCTGGGGCCATGCCCTGAGCCCAAGCAGGCGCTCAACCGCTGAGTCCCCCAGGCGTCCCCATTCACGCATTTTCATCTTGTCTGAGGTTCCCCTCCCCAAATCTACATGTTTATTTTGTGCACACTCTGCCTTTCACATCATCTCACACGTTTTTGGCAAGTGTTTTTCTATTCCATAATGTAGGTTGTCACTTTTTTAGCTTCTCTCCACAGTTGTCAGCATTTTTCCGGCCTCCTATAATGGTGCCCTTGTTGACTGCTACCTGGAGCCAAACCCACTGCCACATATTTCAGGTTTCTGGCAGGGCAGCAACCCACTTCTAAGTCAGTGGATGGTGTTTAGCTTTTGCTCCAGGAATGTGATATAACAACCAGGAAGCTTAGAGGCTTAAAGGGCACTCAGGTATCCTTGTGGGGGTGGCCTGGGGAGGGCTGCTGATATGGTGTGTCCTGCCTGGGTTTGGCCCACGGCGTGTTGGGTACAAGGCCGCTGCCTCATGTTCTCCTTGGGCAGATGGGTCCACCTGGACGGGTCCTTCCATGAGAAAAGGCAGCAGTGGGGAGTCGTACCCAGCTTTTCAATTATATTCTAAGTCTCTATTTGTGGACATGCCTGCTAATGCCCATCAGCCAAGATGTGATAAGACTGACCTCAAATACAGTAGCTTGCCCACCGTGAGACCAAAGGAAGATGCGCCAGCATCAGCACGATGGGGAAGCATTCTGCTTCCGTAGAAAGGAGGTTGAATAGTTGCAAAATAAATCCATTCTCTTCTGTCTTTTCTGGCTGTATTTAAAATGTCATTTTGGCTTTGTGTTCAGAAATTTCTGTTTTATGTGTCTTGGTATCCATTTCCTTTTATGATTATACCAGAAAGACATTAGGATTCTAGAATCTGATGATTGGAATTTACGGTAATTACGGGATTTTCGCCTTTGGCCTCATCTCATTCTCTGCTTTTTTTCCTTTTGTACATCTAATTAGACGAATATTTGAACTTCTCTCTTTTTCTTCCATGTCTTCTAAGATCTATCTTCTGATTTTCTGTTTCTTTATGTTAGTGTGCTTCTTTATTACTATATTCTATTTCACTAATTCTCTCCTTGGGCTCTTCAACTTTTGTGTTTAAAATATTTGTTGAATTTCAACTTCATTTGGTATGTTTTCATTTCTAAACTCTTCATTTTATTATTTTTGAAACACATTTGGCCGATTTTTGTTGTCTCTTGCACCATCGTCTTCTTAAACATAGTCATCTTATATTCTGTAGCTGGTAAGATATTTGAAACTTTTGCATGTCTGATTTTGTCACTTCTGCTGATCCCTTTCCCTGGTGGTTTGTTTCCCAGTATGTCTTGTGATTCTGAGCTCATGGGCCTTGGAACTTTATTCTGTGAAGCCTGTTTAAAAGTGCATTTCTCTGAAGAGATTCTAATCTTGCTTCTAACTGTATGGTTGGTGCCCAATCATGGACTACTTAAAATCAAATCTTTGTTTTGAGGTTTTGTGAATCACTTGGGTAGCAGGAAGGAAGGCCCAGAATTAAATAAGGGCTAGTTCATAGTTGGGAGTTCACAGGAGAGACATTTTCTTCGTGCCTTCTGCCCACCCAAACAGGTGTGTCCCTTATCTCTCACATTGCAACAAGTTCCCCCCCCACCTTTATTCTTTTTCCAATATAGAATTGAAGAGTCTTGCATAAAACTTTTTTTTTTTTTTTTGCATAAAACTTTTATGTGACTTCCCCCTCTCCTTCTAAGGTCCTAATCCTTTTCACCTCACACATCAGTTCTACTATTACCTCTTCCAGTTATGCAATCAATTATAATTGCCTTAAAAATGGTTTAGTTGATATAGATCATAATACCTTCGTAAAATGTTCTATATTGATTTGCCTACAAAATTTCAATGCAGGTGTTAAACTATTTTAAATAAATAACTCTGCAATTTTGCTGTTTCTCAATTTTAAGAAGTTTAATTACAATATTGAGAACGAAATTTCTGAGTTTCACTTACCACAGCAATTTCCTGGAAGTTGCTATCCCAAAGGAAGTTGGGAAAATTAGATTACAATTTAATTCACTACCAAAGGTTGCTTGTTTCTTCTGTGGAAGGTCAATTAAATTATGCTGAAAAATAGTTTAGAGTATGAACATCCTTATCTGAGTCTATTTGCAAATATCTCTGTGATAGGCTTTTTAATAGTATTTCAGGAGAGTAAATAATCCCTGAATTTGGGAACTTGAAAAAAAAATTGTATTTTAGATGACAAATAAATTTAATACCTCCTCTACCTTTAATAGAACTTTTTCCTTTTTATTTGCCTTATATCATTTCCTTAGGAAAAAGATTCAAAGGCTCCTACATTTACAGCAGAGCAAGACAAATCAGAATTTTAAAAGCATCTCCCTTCATAATGTAACCTTAGTTTTGGTTGATGGAAATACACTTTCAAGGGTATAGGAATGACGCTTAGAAAGTATTTCATGATCTAACTTTGGAAACATTTTAAATAGGTCTGCTCTAACTGCACTATGGTAAATTTTGCTTGATTTATTGAATTCCACATTTCCTGAAAGTAAACAAAATGCTTAAGTGTTTTAATTAATAGATAATCTTTTAAGTCTCTTTAAAATGTGTGGAAAAGTTAGGCTTCTTAAAAGATACTCTAAACATCTCATCTCTAAAGGTCTGACCAGGAGCTGGGGTGATACATGCAGAAAAAATAGCACATCTGTTGCTCTATGCAATACTCTTACACTTAATCATTAACCCACTCTGAGATGGAGAATGAATTTACTTACATTTTTTCAAGCAGGTAAATTTAGGCTTCATATATTTGTGGTCAGTTCTCTGAATCATACATCCAAAGCCGCCTCTTTGATTCAATTTTAAAAGTTAGTTTGATTGAATTAGATTATTTGTATTAAAGTAAACGATTTTAGTCTTTGGCAGTGGGCTAAAAGGGAAGACTTAGCCAAAAAAGAAAGGACTGTATTGAGCTGAATTGAATTGACCTTTGCTTTGCAACAGCAAATTTTATAAAAGAGAACATTTGAGGATTATGTGTACATGTTTTATGAATCATTAACAAAAATTAGTGGCAATGCATCTGATAAATATTTGGAGGCTATATTCACAAAAGAGAATATATGACTGTTTAAAAACAGGCATGTCTTAATCTAAGGGCACAATTCTAATAAGAGACCTAAATAAATATTCCAATGACATATGCATTCTTGTAATTGGAAATATATCTGGAAAGGATGTAAGAAATTAGGAGTCAAGAGAAACTTACCGAGTTATGTTATTGTAGGACATACCAACACGGATATTTTTTTCCTTTACTATGGGAATTAGATATAGGCTTGGGAATTTTTCTAAATGATAACTCTCCTTATTAATTTAAAAAATATGTAATAGTATTAGATTATTGGCAGTTTGTGCCTTGGTTCTTCAGGAAAGTTTGCCTTTATTTCGACCATTGGCTGTCAAGTGGCATGATATGAAGGGCCCATAAAATCAATCAAGGTAATAATTAAAGTTCCACCATTAGTGGTGAACTCCTGTGTATTAAAGTTATTTTCAAGCAATAATTCTATTTTAAAATGTAAGTGCTTTGGGGAAGATGAATATAATAAGCTCTTTACATTTCAGAGTGAATAGGCATAAGGCAATTCTGTTTGGTCATTAGAGTGTTTTTTGCTTTGGGTGAAGAAGAGGAACTCAAAGATGGGAAAAATGCAGACAGAAGAGACTAGGGGATTAAGGCAGGCTTTGTCCAAACTTGAAGATAATGATGAGAAAAAAATATATAGCTTCCATTTGGAAACATTTACTGATTTAAGCACTTATTGCTTTTTTCTGACTTAAAAATGATCCACTTATGTTGACAGATGACACTGAGATTATCGATTCTAAGTTATATGCTCTACTTCTGGTAGATGGTCTTTTTACTTAAGTGGAATCTCTTTTGTGGGAGAGTCACCAATCTGGGTTTCAGTTCCCATTATTTAATAACCTTCAAGTAGTAAAGTCCAATGATCAATTCTCAATCCTCAGCAACATTAGACATAATTGATCATTCTTGCTGCCTTTCAAACACTTTACTCTATTGACTGAGATAAACATACCATTTATGTTTTTCACTTACCTTAGCGGCTGTTCCTTCATTAAGCTTTACTGATGTTCTTTCTTCTTAATATTTTGTTTTTAAGTAATCTCTACACCTAACATGGAGCTTGAACTCACAACCCAGAGATCGAGAGTCACATGCTATACTGAGAGCAACTCAGGCACCCTGGCTTCACTATTTTTCTTTAATACTTCTATTATATAAATATTGGTGTGTCCTACAATTAAGTCTTTATGCTTTTCCTCTTCTTTCACTGCATTTATTTCAAATACTCTGTAGTTTTATTTTTATTTTTTAAAAAGATTTTATTTATTTATTCATGAGAGACACAGACTGAGAGAGAGAGGCAGAGACATAGGCAGAGGGAGAAGCAGGCTCCTCGCAGGGATCCCAATGCAGGACTCGATCCTGGATCCCGGGATCATGACCTGAGCTGAAGGCAGGCGTCCAACTGCTGAGCTGCCCAGGCGTCCCTACTCTGTAGTTTTAAATATCATTTATATGCTGATGATTACCAAACATGTATCTAAAGGACTAAAAAAAACCTCTTTCCTAAACTTTAGATTATGTGTAGCTATGAGCTCAACCTATTACTGAGAAATCTAATAGGTAACTCCAAATTAAAATGCTCAAAAGTGAATACACAATGTCTGTTCTTAGTTCTACAACTTAGTTTTCCTTGTCTTTTCATCTTAGTAAATTATAGCCCTTTCATGAAGTTGCTCAAAGAACACCAAAAGCTAGAGTCCTTCAGGGCTCCCCTTAGAATCATACCTCATATCAGAAATTCCTGTTGATGGGGCACCTAGGTGGTTTAGTCAGTTAAGCATCTGACTTTGGCTCAGGTAATGATCTCAGGGTTCTGGGATCATCACTGCATGGAGCCCCTGCATGGAGCCCCCCCTTGGTTATATGCTCAGCTGGGATGCTGTTTGTCCTTCTCCCTCTTCCTCTGCCCCCCCCACTCATGTTCTCTCTCAAATAAATAAAAAAAAATAGAAAGATATTCCTATTGATTTTACATTCCAAGTATATTTAGAATGTGATTACTTCTTCCCACCTATACAGCAATCTCCCTAGTCAAAGCCACCATCATCGTTGGACTAAACTGTTGAAATAGGAGTATAATTGCAGGCGCTTCTCCATTCTTTTTCCTTGTGGACTGTTTACCTCAAATAGCAAGGATGTGGTATCCTATGTCTCCCCTATTTAGAACCTTTTGTTAAGCTTTGACAGGGCAATAAGTCAAGATAATAAATAAGAGATTAAAACATTTGAAAGGAAGAAGTAAAACTGGCAAATGACATGATTGTATAAATAGAGAATCCAAAAGCCTTTACCAAAAAACTATGAGAATTATTAGGTGAATTAGCAAGATCAATTTAAAAGAATCCAAACTGGGTATGCTCATATATATAAGGTCAATACACAAAGGATACAAAGTTTGTGTACAGAAATAATTTTTCAATATAAGAAGTACAGATTGCAAAATAAAATCAAAATATACTATGTACCATAGGATCAAAGCATCTTGTTAAAGATATATAAGACTTATACACTGAAAATTGCAAAATAGTTGAGAGAAGTTAGTGACTCATTAAGTAAATGTACAGGTTAACCACACTTACGGATTAAATGACTCAATATTATACAGGTGTCAGTGCTTCCCAAACTAAGCTGCAGACTCAGTATAATCTTGTAAAAAGAGAAGTTCCAGCAAGTTTTCTTTCTTTGAGAGAATTTGTGTTAATATGTGAGTATAAAGCTTTAGAAGTAGATTTTAAAATCTATATGGACATGCAAAGGACACAGAATAGCCAAAACAATCTTAAAGACAAACAAGACAATGGATTCATATTGGTAATGTTTTCAGACTTATCGTAAAAGAATGAAATTAAGATGCTGTGATGTTGGTGCAAGGATAAACAAATAATGAAACAGAACCAAAATTCCACGCACATTTTCATTTGATACACAACAAAGTGCCACTGCTGTTCAGTTGAGAAAGAATGTTTTTCAACAAATAATGTTGGGCCAATTGGATATCCATCTGGAAACAAATGAACCTTAACCTCTACTAAACCCATAAATAAAACTCAATCACAAGCTTATGTAAATATGTAAATGATAATGCTTTTATAAAAATAGAGTATCATTGAAGCTCCAGAGTAGGCATAACTTTCTCAAAGAGAACCCAAAAGCACTAACCATAAGAGCAAAAGAATAGATAGATCGACTTCATTAAAAGCAGAAATTTCCGTTTACTAAAAGGCACCGTTAAGAAAGTGAAAAAGCAAATCACATACTGAGGGAAGATACTGGCAATGTCCACCTCAAAAAGGATTCACATGTAGAATAAATGAAGAGCTTCTATAGCTCAATTTTTCTAAAACAAACAACAACAACAACAACAAAACAAAAAACAAAAAAAGAAAACACAACCAATCCAAAAAACCAACCTAATAAATAAAAGTGAGAAGAGTTCCTTGAATAGACACTTGAAAAGAAAGGGTAGTCTAATGGCTATCACACATGTGAAAAGCTGCTCAACTTTGTTAGTCATCAGGAAAATACAAATTAAATGACGCAATATTAATACACCCTCAAAATAATGACTCAAATTAAAGAGCCTGATAACGTTAGCCAGGACGTTATATGTTTACACTTTATACATCATATGTGATACATTCTAGTTGGACTATAAATTGGCATATTCATTTTGGAAAATTATTTAGCTGTTTTTACCAAATCCAAATATATTTACCCTATGATCCAACAATTCCACTTCTAGTTATAAACCCAATAAAAAATGAGGGCATCTGTACAAAAGAAGAAATGTACAAGAATATTCCTGGCAGTTTTATTCACAATAGTCTCAAATTAGAAGCCACCCAAATGCCCGACAACTGAAGAATGGATAAATTGTGATATATTCATGTAATCTTGGCAATCTCAAAAAAACCTGGTATGTGCAGAACATGGAAAGTATCAAAGATATATTAGCAAAAGAAAATTGAAGCAAAACCTGCCTATTTTATCTTCTCTATGAAGTTCAAAAACAGAGAAACAAGTCTCCTTAATAGAAGTCAAATTAGTGGTTACCTCTGAGGGGAGAAGCGATGTTAAATGAAAAAAGACTCTTGGATTTCTGGAAGTGTGTACTTGATTAGTGTGGTAGTTCCATGGTGCTTGCATATACATGTGGGATGGGAGTGGGTGTATGTATAATTCATCAAGCTACAGACCTACTTGCTTTTTGTGTCAAAGACTAAAAACAAACAAAAACAAAAATAAAACCTCCAGTGGCTTTCTATGTTACTCAGAATAAGCCAAAAATTTGAGTGGGGCTCCCAAAGTCCTATACAATACAGTTCATGGCTGCCTTTCTGACTCGTTATCCCTCTCCAATTTGCGGAGTGCTCCAGCCAAATTTCTTTGTTGAGGTTCTTAAAAACATTCTCTTCCTTCAGTACATCACACAAAAGCAAAGGGCTATAATCCGCTGCTACTATCTTTTTTTTTTTTTTTTTTTTGATGCTCATATTGTTCCTGGATTTGGCCAAGTTGAGCTCATTCAAGCTGGCTACTCTGTCCCTTTGATGTGTTCCCATTGTTTTTTGAGCACTTCCTTACTTTCTAAAATAAAAATGTGTTCCAAGCTAATCATGTACTTTCCCTGTCCAAACCTGGAATAAGCCATTTGTCCGAGGGGCTCTGATTCTTTTATTACTCAGTCTCCTTGTATGTGTCCAATCTCCCATCTCTGTTTTCACTCCTTCCTCTGTGTGGATGCTATATCCTGCTCAGCCTCTATTTCTACATTCCTGGATACTCGCCTTCCTAATTCCATGGGGTCATTCCTCACCCTACTTGGATTCTAACATTGTTTGAACCCTGACACCCCCCACCCACCCCCATCTTGCTGTCCTTTCTTCAGCGACAGGATCTCCACTCTATTTTGATCCCAATACCCTGCTCTGGACCATTGAGGCAACCCCTCATGTCTCCCAGTAGAGACTTTACTTACCTGATAGCTTTAGAGCTGAAACGCTCAGAACAGGAAGACACCTATACCATACTTTTAATTGGTCAATGAGAATTGTGTGGGCCTTTTTGGAGAAGAATATTCTCTGCTGGCACAGTGTAAGGGAAAAATAAGTGGAAGACAGGATTTTTATTCTCAAGGAGCTTTTCAGGGTAATTGGAGAGATAAGACAACTCATTTTATCTTTAGAATAATTCTGTAAGGCATAGATTAGTGTCCTTATCTGAGCACAGCTATTAAGAATATGAACTTATTTTCTTTGAGGGGATAATTTCTCAGCAGTTTTGGAATACTATAAATGGAACTGAAAAGAAAAAGCTAATATAAAAAAAAATTGGGATGCTAAGCAAATTCTGGAAAGTCACAATGACAAATTATACTTCTTTTTCTCTGACTTGTTTTGGTTTAGAATGAATGAATAGCATAGATGATATCCTCTAGGGAAATAAAATCATATTAATTTACATCATTATAATGCTACTGGGAACCCCACAAACCAAGAAAAAATAACCATAACCTTCTAGCATGGTAATTCCACAAATAGGCCAACTGTTTTCAATTTGCAAATAGGACATCAAGCCACGTTAGTGCCTTTCTTTTGAGTATAGATAATTTTTTCTGATTATAAATGTTTAAAACCTGTTACAGTATCTAACATAAATCTCATGTATTTATGATTCAAGTGGGTGTGAGAATAGGTAGAAAGGAATATGAATATAAAGCTAACCTGTCAGCTGAGGAAGGCTTCACACTGTGATTAGGGCACATTTGCTTCTCGTGACAAACAACCCTGAACCCTCTGAGGGAAACTGAAGGCTATGCTGGCTTATGTAACCAGAAATTGCAGAAATATAAATGGAAATGATCAGAAGCAGAACCCTCATGCCATTAGGACCTTTCTTTGTCTTCCTGTGTATTACATTAAGACTCCTCTACCATGGACCACTTTTCCATATGATCCTGGAGGGATCATTGGAAGCTCTAGGCTTAGCTTTTTACAGCTTCATTACCAGAAAAGAAGAGGCTTTTACCCTCAGCAACACTTGGGAAAGAAATTCAGAGAATGAACTCTGGGTACACACTGCTTATTCCAACTTTTGCGGCACAGTGTTGTGGTAGAGACACTATGTTTATCCAGACTGGGTCATGCACTCGTTTCTAGATCATGGGTAATTCAGAGTATTATTATTGTAAGCCCCTATTACAGACAATGATTAATGTGTGAGTGAAGGAGTTCCCCCTTGAAAGGGACGATAGCATAGACCTGGCTGCTGGGAAATTATGGCAAGCCGGGAAGCCATGCCAATTTGAATTTACTATAATTTCTAAGTAGATTGCAGTGAACTCAACCTGAACAAAGATAATATAATTTGGTGGGTAAGGAAAGCATCATCATTTTTGGGCTCTAGGTAGCATGAATACTCAGCTACTCAGGGAGTGGATTCACAATAGTTGGTGACTAGTCTGTTGGAATACCCGTCCAACTAGCAGCTGGGGACATGGGTAAGCATACTGCGCACTCCCTTAATATAGAGATCTCCCTCTACTTACAAGAGGGTTATGTTCTGATAAATCCATAATAACTTAAAAAATGTCATAAGCTGAAAAATGCATTAATACATACCTAACCTACTGAACATGGTAGCTTAGCCTAGCCTTACTTAAATGAGCTCATAATACATTTATTAGCCTACAGTTTGGCAAAATCATCCAACACAAAGCCTGTTTTATAATAGAGTGTTGAATATCTCATGTAACTTATTGAATACTGAAAGTGAAAAGCAAAATGTTTGTATGGGTACAAAATGGTTGTAAGTATATCAGTTGCCCTTGTGACTGAGTGGCTGACTGGGAGCTGTGGCTCTCTGCTATGGCCCAGCATCATGATAGAGCATGGTAGGTACCACATATCCCTTGCCCAGGAAAGATCAACAGTCAAAATCTGAAGTATATTTTTTATTGAATCCATATCACTTTTGCACCATGATAAAATTGAAAAATTATATGCTGAACCATCATAACTTTGGGGACTGTCTATATGTGTGTAGTGAAGAAAAGTGTTTGAAAGGAAAAATGTAAAAGATACAGGAAATCTATCAATTCTAATTTAGTGACAAAGTTAGCAGAAGTAAGAAAAATAACTATAAGGGTATACAATGTAGTAAAATGATACTAATATGCTTTTTATGTCAGGTGGGAAGGCATTAAATATAAAAATAATAAAAATGTGTGAACATTGGAAAGTCAAACTCAACAGTAAATAAAGTTAGCCACAGTCTGTGGGGGCTATCAGATTCAATCAGTTATAAGAATTAAACAATGATGTGTCATGAATCCAGAAAAGACCCATCACTGTAAGGACCTCAATGTGTCTTTGTAGTAAGAAAAGTCACTGAATAATCACAGCTTTGAGTTTTATGCCCTTTTCCAAATACTCAATGTGTAAACTTAGCTGCTAACATAGTTATTCCAACATGTTTGGGATAATAAAAGGGTTTCTTAGTGAGTTCTTGTCTCACCCTGGAAAGGTTCAGACTTCTGTTTAGAGATAATAAAGTATATTAAGCTTATTTCACTACAAATATTTTGTTGAGTTTAGAAAAATATGAGTATGATTTTTACTTAAATATTTTAAATATTAAAGATACTTTGATATATTATACAATAGAATAATCTTATACTTCCACCTAAAATATATAAGTAATGTTATTGTTAGAAGTTTTATTTTTTTTTAAGATTTTATTTATTTATTCAAGAGAGACACAGAAAGAGACAGAGAAGCAGGCTCCCTGCAGGTCTTGATACCAGGACCCCCGGATTACACCCTGGGCCAAAGGCAGCCGCTCAACCACTGAGCCACCCAGGCATCACTTGTTAGAAGTTTTAATTCAACATGTAAAAGATGATTTGGGTATGTTTGTAAACATTAGAAAAATTAAAGTAATTTAATATTAGTTCAAATAATTTAAGTACTGGCCAACATTTTGCTTACTAGAGATAATTTGAATTTGGTAAAAGAAAGAAAAAAACCTCTGAATATATTAAATTTGTAAATACAGCTTGAATTATTTAAGAAATTCAATTTGCTAAGCTAAAAAAAATCTTAAATTTTTAGAATTTACTTGAATAAAACAGAGTACCATAGTTTGTAAATTAAACTTAAAAACTTAAAGAGAGACTTCTGATTCTGGGAAGATAGAATAGACATATTTCCTCTATTCCTTTCACTAAGTACAGTGAAGAAACCTACATTTATATATGAAACAAACATAAGAAGACTCTGACAGGTGAGTAAAGGTGAGCAGACTGGCTGGGGCCCGAGAAAGGACCCTATGTCGAGGTCTTCACTTTTTCCTCATATACACTTGGAGATGAAGAAGTTGGCAACCTGGAAAGATCAACAGATATGGACAGAAGTGTCCTCCCAAAGGCCTGTTCTATCTAGCCAAAGGGTCAGGAATGGATCTCACAAGACAGAAAACTTTTAAGCAATAACTGCTCTACACCAGAAAATAACATAGAAAAAATGTTACCTCATTTCCGTGCCATCAACAAAGGCTGATGGGGCACCTGAACTTCCATACTTGCCAGGCTGTAAAAGGTGCTATACTACCCCTCGCAGGTATGTGTTAGGGAAGACCAAGTATGGAACTGATGCAAGGAGTGCTCCTTCCCCTCCCCAGTCCGGTACATGGAAACACTTGGGGATCTTTGACTTCAACTCTTCCTGGTAGTAATGAGGCACTTCTCCTCCTCCTACTGTGCGGATGTCAGGGGAGGCTGAGAGGAGTTGGGATTCTCATCATTACCCGGCAGTAATGATGCTACCGCCACTATGGCATCAGTGGAGACCACTTAGGAAGCCAGAAATTCCACCCATTCCAGCAATAATCAGGAACCTCCTCCCCAAGAAGGGGAATCTGGACTTCTACCTAGAAATAATGGGGCAGCACCCATCTCTGCATGCCAGAGCAGTATCAGGAAAAGCCACATAAAACAGTAGGTTTATTTATTTATTTATTTATTTATTTATTTATTTATTTATTTATTTATCAAACAGTAGGTCTAAATAAAATCCACTATCCTATTACTTAATCCCAAAACATTTAGGTTTTAATAAAAAAAATAACTTGTCATATCAAGAAAACGTAAATTTCTAATAGAATGAGAAAAAGGCAATTATTTAGATGCCAAAACCCAGGTGGCAGGGATGTTGGAATCATTTAACAAGCATCCTAAAGCACCCATTATAAAATTGCATCAACAAGCAATTACTAAATGCTTAAAACAAATTAAAAAATACTACACCTGAGCAAGGAGATAGATGCTGTAAAGAATAACCAAAGAGAATTTAGAACTGAAAAAATATAACCAAAATTAAAAGCTCAGTAAATGATCTCAATAGGAATGGGGAAGATAGAGGGAAAAAATCAGCAAATTCTGACATAGAACAATAGAAATTAATCTGAAAAACAGAAAGTAGATGAAAAATAGATGTGCTGATTTAGACTTGATGGACTCTAACAACTGAGCCAACATTTGTGTCATGAGAGTCCCAAAAGAGGAGGATAAGAAGTACAAGGCTGAAGAAGTAATTTAAAAAAAAATGGTTAAAATATTCCACAGTTTGTGAAAAGAGAAAAAAGAAATTATGAATTTAAGAAGCTGAGAAAACACTGAACATAATAAACCCAAACAAAGCCATGCCAAGACAAATTGTTCAAGTCCTGAAAACTTAAGAGAAAGAAAAAATCTAAAATGCAGCCAGAAAACAAACAAACAAACAAACAAACAAACAAAAACCCACACCTAACTGATAGCGGAAAAAACAATTAAAAAGACACTGACTTTCTCATCTGTAACCACTGAGGTCAGAAATGTTGAACACTAGGGCGCCTGGGTCTCAGATGGCTAAACATCTGCCTTTGGCTCAGGTCGTGATCCGAAGGTCAGGGTCCTGGGATCCATCCCTGCCTAGCGGGGAGTCTGCTTCTCTCTCTCCCTCTACCCCTCCCCGACTCGTGCCCCCCCCTTACTCTCCTCCTCCCTTTCAAATAAATACATAAAATCTTAAAAAAAATGTTTAACACTGATTCATGTTGAAAACCATCAGTACACTAAATCTAGAGGTGAACTTCCTTCAAGAAATGTGACAGCACTTGGGAGGCGGAGGTGACTCAGCATCACGCCTTTCCCATTGACTGTGGGGTGACGTTCAAACTGCCTAACGTGGCCACTTAGGCCTGGCCTGAGCAGGTCTGTCTCACTAGCTTCCTACTCATTTTCTCCAGCCAGGCTCATGACTATCGTTCAATCCTTCTAATGGGCCATTCTCCTTTCCCCAAGGACTTAGAAATGGCATAATTATAAAGGTAATTTTGTTAAAACGAAGTCACTAGGATGGGCCCTAATCCAATATGACTGGTGTCCTTATAGGACACAGACACACACCAGAGGGAAGGCCACGTGAAGACATGGGGTGGAGATGACTGCGTACAAGCCAGGAAGAGTGGCCTCCTGAGAAACCAGCCCTGCTGACACCTTGATCTTGTACTTCTAGCCTCCAGAAACATGAGAAGATAAATTTCTGTTGTTTAAGTCACCCGGTCTGTGGTATGTTGCTATGACAACCCTTGCAAACGAACCCTCAAAACTCAATAGTAACAAACAATCCAATTATAACATGGTCAACATACATAGACTTTTCACTAAAGAAGATAAATAGCAAGTAAGCACATGAAAAATGTTCAATATTATAGACCACTGGGAAAATGCTAATGAAAACTCTACTGAGGTATTGCTACCCACCTATCGGAACGGCAAAAATAAAAAATACCAATGATGCCATATACTGACATGGGTGGAGGACAACTCGGTCCCTCGTGCGTTGCTGTTGGGGCTGTAAAATGGCAAGGCCATTGTGGGAACTATTTCTCACTTTCTTAGTAAATGAAATATTGAATTACCATAAAACCCAGGAATGCACTTCTGAGCGCTTATTCCAGAAAAATAAAGAATCATGTTCACACAAAAAGCCTTTACACAAAGTTTGCAGGAGCTTTTCTCAAGCAGCCCAAAATTTGTATACAATTCGATGGCCCTCCAATCAATAAATGTTAAAACTGGTACATTCAGGACGCCTGGGGGGCTCAGCGGTTGAGCACCTGCCTTTGGCTCAGGGCATGATCCTGGGGTCCCGGGATCGAGTCCCACGTCGGGCTCCCTGCATGGAGCCTGCTTCTCCCTCTGCCTGTATCTCTGCCTCTCTCTGTGTCTCTCATGAATAAATAAATAAAATCTTTGAAAAACAAACAAACAAAACCTGGTGCATTCATAGGGTGGAACGCTTCCCAACACTAGAAATGAACCAAACCTACTGATCTGTGCAACAACCTTGAATGAATTCCCAGAAAATTTTGGTGACTGAAAAAAGGCCACATGTTATTTCATTTTGTAATATTCTCGAAATGGCAAAATTATGGAGACGGAGAAGTTACTGGTGGCTGCCAGGGCTGAGTAGGCAGGGAAAGTGGGAGAGAAGTGGGTGTGGTTCCAAAAGGGATCTTGTGGTGATGGAAATGTCCTGTAGCCTAGTGCCTCCATGTCTGTATCCTGCTTGAGATTATTCTGCTTTTGTTTGGAAGATGTCAACCTTGAGAAGACTACGTTTTCTGCCTTGCAGGCCTTTTTCTGTTTTTATTTTGAGACACTTGGAGATTTATGGTTAAGCGTTCTCCCCATTGCAATGGTCTCTGATAAAGTCTCTCCTTACCTAAGTGCATTTTGCTTTCATTTGACAGCCATTCTGAGAGTTGAAGAATCTCACTTTCAGAAAGACACAGGAGAAAGCCCAGGTACCATCCTGGCGTGACATTTGATCGGGAGATTTTGATAGGGAAGTTACTTGGCCAGGCTCCACCTCCTGTTTACTTAAAATCATCATCTGGCCCAAGTACTTAAAATTGCTATCTTGTTCCATATAAAGTAATCAAGTTACGGAGGGCCAGGAGAGAGAAACCATTTCCAGTTTTGGCAGGTTCTGATAGCGTATCAAGCTGGAAACAGAACCCCAAGCCAAAATTTTTATATTGTAATTTTAGTGGGCACATCCTCAAATCCACTACACATTAATTCTTGATCTCAGCTGCTCTTCCAAATTAATTCCCAAATATTTTCTTTGATTTGGTCAGGGTTGGCTGGGAGTCAGAATAGGCTTTACCTTTAGGGAAAAATCTCCAATGCCTGTGTTTGAGCCAGGTGGGAAATTAAAACGGATACAAAGCTAAAAAATGCTGAATTTTAGTAAGAAAGCAATCCCATGAAAATGCACACACTGGTCATCTCCTGTATACGCAATCTTAAATCTATCGATATCAGCGTTCTTATCCTTAGAAGCACACCCATTTGTGGTCTCCACGGGCACTGCAATTGCTCATCGGTTTTGATGATCATGTGAAATATCATCAAGGTGCTGAGAGTTGGTGAAAATCCCTGTGGACACACGCAGACTACAGGGGAGTTTCTGTTTACATTCGTGAGTCTGGTGGTTCCTTCTGGCAATTCCATGAATCCCATTCGAAGGGAATTATGTTCCGGGAAGGTCTAACTTTGCTAAAAGTTCACCATGTTCAGCTTTTGTCTTGACCGACTTCAAGGAAACTGGAAATATTTCAAGGCCTTTCTAGAGATTACATATCACACAACAGGGTGGCCTGATACAGGTTGACACTTCTCACATCCACATTGGAGTAGCCTGTTCTCCACAAATCCTTCTTCACTTCACGAAGTCCTTCCTCCAAAAGTCTTTTCCTACATTTTTCCTCACCTTGCAGGGCACACATAAAATATTATTATTGGATGCAGGCCTCCCAAGCGCAGATCGCCAAGTAGATCATATCGTGTTGTACTCTGATTGCGTATCTTCCCCACAATCAGGAGTCATCGCAGAACCAACAGCTATGTGGTCCCAGGCACACAGTAGGTCAGTTAGTATTTATTGAATGAACGGGAGCGCACGTCGAGGCAGAGGAGGTGTACCCTGGGATCTGGAGGCTGAAACCCTTTCTGTATACTTGTTACTCTGCCCTGAACACTTCCTCCTAACTTATGGAAGGTTGGGGCTTCTCATTTCTTACTTGCTGGTTGAATCAGTCATTTGTTTTATTTTATTTATAGTTTTAAATTCTTAGGTTTTGTAAAATTAGCACGTGAATGCTTTGTCCTTATAAAAATTGACGCATGATAATAATAGTAGACCTCTAAAGGGTGATGCTGTTATTTGCTTCATACGTATCCTTTCAGAGGGTTTTACAAATGTCTTTGTTTAGGGATAGATGGGAGAGACAGAGAGGGAGTGTAGGAGCAGGAAAATACAGGAACATATGTCAGATACTGTGCTGTATATAGTGATGCTTTGAGTATTTCTGCTGTCATTTTGCTTGGAGTGCTAATATCTTATATATTTTGCTGTAAGCTGCTGTTTTCACTTAACAGGATGTTAGCACCTCTTTCACTCATGGCTGTGTTAGCTCCACAACATCTGGCTTCTTCCACAATTCATCTCACTGACTCTCATAGTCTCTCTTCGTTTCTAGGTAGTGTTCCTGTCTCAGACTTTGCTCAGGACCATGACCTCAGTGCCTAGTGACCTTGTTTCCTTTCCGGTCTTCATTACCCCACCCGTAGACTTCCCATGCCTTTTGCAATAATACAAAATGTTTTGCAGGGTATATGTTTTACCTTCTTCTCTCGTATTATAAATATATAATGAGGAAGTAAATACCCTTTATAAGGAAATAAATGTCAAGACCTTTAGAGTATTCATGTTCTAAAACAACTGCTGAGTCAGGTCTGTACCATTTTTCTACCTTTGATTATATTCAACTGGAAATTCCCATGAATCTTAAGTAACTTTATAAAATAGATGAAATTCTCAAAGAAACTGGTTTTCATATACACAGCATTCATCTGGGTGCTGAGAAAATGTCACAGCGAGAATGGAGAGCTTTCTAAGCCTAAACTGACAGTTATGAATTTCTATATGAAGATCTTAAGGTAGACCCTTCTTTTTTTTTTAGTTTTGATCATGTTTTTAAGTAAAAAAGGTAAAAAAAAATAGTATGATACTTTGCTATCCCAAATATTGTGGATAAAACTTATATCAGACATTCTTTTAGACACTAGATCACTCTGATCAATTATTTAAAACTGAGTTATTAATCTCAAAGGTCAGAGCATTCCAATAAGCTTGGCATTTCTAGACTATATTAGAAAACTAAAATGTGAAAAATAAGTTCCAGTGAATTAGAGTTTCAAATAATCAGCTTCTCAAAAGAGAGACCTTAAACAATTAAAAAGATATGGTAAATTTTTATGCAGAAGATTAAACCAAGATGGCTAACATCTCACTGGTTAGTTGCAGTTCTGAACAATTGTTACTCAAACTTGATTATTATTTATGTGTAACATACAAATATTTTGGAATTGCTTATTTTTGTGAACCTCTCAAGAGGACTTTTCCTGGGCAGAGGAGCAATTGTACATTTATACATAAGGTTATAGGTCAGATTAATTTTATTTTTTCCCTGAGGAAAGTAGACTTGGTCCTGAGAGAATGGACTAGAGGATTGACGACCTTTGTTTATAGGAAGGACAGGAGGAGTTTGACATAGTGCTTGACCCCTGGGGGCTGGCTCAGCATGATGTCTCCATGGGCACAGACCTGGTGAACGTAGGATACCTGGTGGTGGGGGGCAGCCAGAGAGCGTCGAAGAAATACGGTTGTGGAGGCACTGGTGATCCATTTCAGTACATCACAGTTTGTCCTTAGATTGACACGAGGTTTCACTAAATGTTTTCAAAGGAAAATGAGATATTTATGTCAATCCAGTGCTTAGAAAAATGGGAGTAGAAGCCCTGAAGGGCATAAATGGACCCAAAGGTATTGTCTAAGATGTAGGGTGAAAAGAATATCACAGTGACTAAAAATGCATTTTTTAAAAAGGCATTCAACTAAATTCTATAATTTAAGTATTTACTTTTTAAATCTTCATAGAGACACATAATAGCTAGAATAACAATATTTTATTTTATTTTTTTGTAGTAAAAATCTTGAGTTGAATTTTGTTACTCACTTTCTTATTTCTACAAAATCAATACCAGGTGGCAAATATTCATGGCAACCTGTTTGCAAATTCATTGATGGAATTGCATAGGTGTGCAAAAGTTTAATTAAAAATGATTTTTTAATAAAATCATTCATTCTATTAAGATGTAGAAAGTAAAATCAGGTTAATAAAAGAGAATTATGTTTTAAATTAAAAGTTTTAAATTTTCTTTAAATCTCTTTGATTTGTGAACTCAAACCTGTAATTTTTAATTACTTTAGAATCTAGAGATTTTTAAACACCCTGCAGGTGGTGGCTTTTATTTTTAAATTATTTTTAGAATTCCTGTATTAGACCATAATATATATGTATAAAAAGTACACAAACTGAATTCTTTATAGCTGGCAGAGTTTTCACAAGCTGCACACATCCGTGTAACCAGGGCTCAGTGGAGAGCATCCCTGTCACCCCAGAACCACCCTTTTCCCGCCCTCTACCACTTCCAGTACCTTCTGACTTGCCCAAACAGAATCACCATGTTTGTTGGCCTCCAACGGCATGGATTAATATTGCTTATTTTTTATGCTTTATATAGACAAAAATATATACAATATGCATTCTTTTGTGCCTCCTGATCTCAATATTATGTGAGATTCTTTCTTTTTGTTGCATGTGGTTAGAGATTATGTACTCTCATTGCTTTCAAATATTCCACTGAGTGAATAAACGATTTATTTTATCCATTTTGCTATTGATGGGTATTTGAGTAGGTTTGAGTTGAGGGCTATTTTAATTTATGCTACTATAAACGTTCTAGTAGCTTTCTTTAGGAAAACATGCATTTCAATTGGTTATGTACCTATAAGTAGAATTGTTGGGTCATAGTTTCCACATATCTGCAGCTATAGTAGATATTGCTGAATTTTTCTCTAAAGGAATTCTATCAATATTAGTATTGTACCAATTCATATATCCTGTAACTATTGTATGTGAAATGTAGTTGGTCCCTAGCTTTGTAAGAGAAGTTTGGGATTTTTTGCCCCTTTCATTTTAGCCAGTTGGCACGTGTGTGGTAGTTGCTAAGGCTTAAATTTGCATTTGCCTGATGACTAATGATGTTGAACATCTTTTCATATGTTTATTAGCCATCTGGATGTCTCCTTTTGTGAACTCTCTGTGTATTTGCCATTTCTCATTTATACCTTGTGTGCATTTTTCTTTAAATAGTCTAGATAAAAGTCATTTGTATAGACAAATATTTCCTTCCATTTTGTGGCTTGCCTTTCTATTCTCTTAATGGTCTCAGTTTAAAAGAAGTTTTTAATTTTATTAAAGATTTATTTATTTGTTTTAGAGAGAGAAAGAGAGAATGTGCATGTGAGTGGGTAGGGGCTTGCAGAAGGAAACCAAGAATCCTCAAGCCCACTCCCTGCTGAGTGGAGGGAACCAATGCTGGGCTGGATCCCAGGACCCTGAGATCATGACCTGAGCCAAAACCAAGCCTCAGTTGCTTAACCGATTGAGCCACGCAGGCGCCCAGAAGTTCTTAAATTTAGTATAGTTTAGCTAATAATTTTCTTTCTTTCTTCCTTCCTTCCCTTCCTCTTTCCCTCACTTCCTTCTTTCCTTTCTGTTTATTTTTGTAAAATGTGATGTGAGTATGAAGATATATTTTCCAGGTGGTCATCCACGTAAGCCAGTACCTTTTATTGAATATTGAAAAGACCATACCTTCCCCCATACACTTTACTTTCCTATTGTGTTACTGGTGAGTTTCTTTGTTCATACACAGATAGCACAGTCTTAATTACTTATGCTTTATGATAGATTTTGATAGCAAATAGTGTAAGACCTTTAGCTTTCTAATTTTTCTTAAAGATTTTTTGACTATTCTTGACCCTTTGCATATTCATATAGATTTTTAAGTCACCCACTTAATTCCTGCAAAATACCCAGATGGAATTTTTAAAAATTGAAGTTACATTGAATTGTCAGATTGACTTGAAGAAATTTATATCTTTAAATTATTGAGTTTCACAGATTATGAACTTCATCTAGTCATATATTTTGCATTTCTTTAAAATCTTGTTTCAGTTGCTCATTTTGGTATTCTGGGTACTGATTTTTTAAAAAATAATATTGTAGACTTTAAAAATTTTTAGACTTCTCTCTTTTGCTTGTATATAAACTTAGAATTGATTTTTATGTACTGTCTTCATATCCAACTACCTTATTAAATGTATTTATTTATTTTAATACCTGTCTATAAATTATTTTGAGTTTTAAATTATATTCTATATAATAATTGTAGGACATTTTCCCTCTTGCCTCACTCTACTGACTAGTTACTCCTACAGTTTTTAATATAAATTCTGATGGTCGACAACTTTTTTCTTGGTTTTTATCTCTATAGAAGTAGTCAGTATTTTACTGTTGAGTAGGAGGATTGCTGTTGGGTTTTTTTTTCCCTTATGTATATTTTTCATCAGATTAAGAAATCTTTCTTCTTGTATTTCTTTAATTTTTAATTTATTATTATTATTTTTATTTTATTAGAGAGGCAGAGGTAGAGAGAGAGAATCCGAGGTAGGCTCCATGTCCAGCATGGAGCCCTATGCAAAGCTCAATCTCATAGTCCTGAGATCATGACCTCACTGAAATCTAGTCAGGCACCTAACTGACTGAGGCTCCCAGGGACCTCAAGAAAGTTTTATTATATCCTTAGTTTCTTAAAATGATTTTTTAAAACAATGAAAGATATTGAATTCTGTCATTTTGTATTTAATATGATATTATGATCCTTCTCATATTTATATTAATGTAGTAAAATACACTAATTGATTTATAAATGTTAAAATAACATTTTATGCCTGTAATAAACACTACTTGGTTAAAAGGTATAATTATTTCTGTGTGTCACAGATTCAATTTTCTAATGCATTATAAATGTATATATATTGATGAAAGTTATTGGTCTATAATTTTCCTTTCATATTATATCATTTTCAGGTTCATAAAACAGGAATTATTTCCATTTTTTTCTTTATTCTCTGGAAAAATTTGAATAATATTATGTTATATATTTCTCATCTAAGTAAATTGAGTCAAAGACTTCAACACCAGAACCATATCTGAGCATAAGGAGCCTTGGGGTAAGTATATTGTTTGGATAGAAAAGCTTCTATTTAGAGACTATAGCACTACAGGATGGAGGACAGAGTGAAGAGAGGAAAATGCTAAGAATTTAATGCTTCTGTTTGAATTCTAAGGCAATTATCTTGCAGTAAGTCATCATAGTGATTGATGGTGAAAGAATCCTTACAGGGTTCTGTAGGAAGGATTTGGAACCCATATTTCTGTTTCAGGAGAAGGGGCAAAAAATAGCTGACTGCACCTTTAGAATTTATATCCCCCCATTGCTATGATTTCCAAAATACTACTAACAGGTTATTTAAGTTCCTTTCAGTTTTCTTATCTGTGAAATGTGGATAATAGCATTCCCTTTTTCATGGTAATACTGTGAGAGTAAGTGAATTAATTCACATAAATATGTGTGTGCCTGAAATGTAGACGGTGCTCAGTAAGTTATATAAATCGTTAGTTTTATTAGCTATTATGAAGTCATGAATTCCTCCATGGCAAAAATGTCTGTTTTATTTTGATCTCTATCAGCATCTATTTAAATATTTTAGATCTAATCAATTTTAAATTATATTAAAAATGAATAAATGAAAAGTGTGTATATGAAGAATCTTGTTTTTAAAAAGTGAATTTTCATTAGTGTTAACTACAAAAAACCAATAAATTCTTTTCACATTTATAGACTATGGTATCTGATGCAGGTCAAGTAAAAATTCCACCTAACTATGTCATATGAATCTCTTTCCTGATTCTTGATTTCCTCTTCAGAAGCATGAGACAATGATTGCATTAATCTAAAAGGTTTATTGTGAGAGATTAGACATAATGGATTTGTGTTAACATTTAAGCTAGCAAATACTATGCTATCATGTCTCATTCAATTTGCTTGTATGAACCCCATTGTGTAAAAGGGAGAAGAAAAACCTTCTCCCTTTATTCCTGCCAAAGATAATAATTTGTTGTAATTATTTATTCCACATATTCAACTTTCTCTGTACTGTGCCAACCTATGGGCAAAATAGTTTGGAACACTTGGGAATGCTGTCTCATGAAGATTTGCCTCTAGCTGGCTGGTGGAAATGGCATACATTTTAATATTAAAAAAAAAACAGGATTTTTTTCTCCTCTTTATGATTCAATAGTTCTATACATTTCTCAGTGCTCGTTTAGTGCACTCTTTTTTTAAAGTTTTTATTTATTTATTTATTTAGTTAGTTAGTTAGTTTTTTATTTGAGAGAGAGAGAGAGAATGCACATGAAGTACAAGCAGGGATAGAGTAAGAGAGGGTGAGAGAGGAAGAGGGAGAGAATCTCAAGCAGATTCCATGCTGAGCATAGAGTCTGACACAGGCCTCACCATGGAGTTTGATCTCACAACCCTGAGGTCATGACTTGAGCCCAAACCAAGAATTGGGTGTGTAAATGACTGAGCCACCTGTGCATCCCGAAGATAAGTGCATTCTTAATCTCCTTTATCGTTTTCACCCATCGCCCCTTCCACCTCTCCTCTGGCAACCACTAGTTTATTCTCTGTATTGGAGTCTCTCTTTTTTTGGTCTTTTTTAATTTGCTCATTTGTTCCCTATGAGTGAAGTCATATGGCATTTATCTTTCTCATATTGACTTACTTCACTTAGCATTATACCCTCTAGGTCCGTCCATGTTGTTGCAAATGGCAATATTCCATTCTTTTTTATGACTGAAAAATATCCTATTGTGTATATATACAGCATCTTCATTTTTTTTTAATTTTTATTTTATTTATGATAGTCACAGAGAGAGAGAGAGAGGCAGAGACATAGGCAGAGGGAGAAGCAGGCTCCATGCACCGGGAGCCCGACGTGGGACTCGATCCCGGGTCTCCAGGATCGCGCCCTAGGCCAAAGGCAGGCGCCAAACCGCTGCGCCACCCAGGGATCCCCCCATACAGCATCTTCATTATCCATTCTTCTATGGATGGACACTGAGCTGCTTCCATATATTGGCTATTGCAAATAATGCTGCAATAAACACAGAGGTGCATATATATTTTCAAATTAGTGTTATTGTTTTCTTTGGGTTAACATCCAGTAGTGAAATCACTGAGTCATATAGTAATTCTATTTTTAAGTTTTTGAGGAACCTCCTTGTTGTTTTCCACAGTGACAGTATCAGTTTATATTCCCACCAACAACACACAGGGTCTCTTTTTCTCTATATTCTTGCCAAGACTTGTTTCTTGTATTTTTGATATTAAGTCACTTTGAAAAGTGTAAAGTAATATCTTAGCTAAGTTCATACTCGATGGTGAAAAACTGAGTTTTTTCTCTAAGATATAGAATAAGAAAAAGATGTCTACACTCACCACTTTTATTCAACATAGTATTAGGAGTCCTAGCCATAGCAATCAGACAAGAAAAAGAAGTAAAGGGCATGTAATTGGTAAGGAAGAAGTGAAACTCACTATTTGCAGATGACATGATATTGTATATATATATAAAAAAAAACATAAAGATTCCACCAAAAAACAACTAGAATTGATAAATAGATTTAATAAAGTAACAAGATACAAAATTAATTAATATACAGGAATCTGTCACATTTCTACACACTAATAATGCAGTAACAGAAAAAGAATTAAGAAAATAATTCCATTTATAATTGTACCAAGAAGAATAAAATATCTAGGCATAAACTTAACAAAGGAGGTGAAAGACCTGTATTCCAAAAACTGTAAAACACTGATGAAAGAAACTGAAGCAAATAGAAAGATATTCCATGTTTATGGAATCAACATTGTTAAAATTCCCATACTATCCAAGGAATTTACAGATTTAATTAAATCCCTATCAAAAAAAAATAAATCCCTATCAAAATACCAACAACATTTTAAACAGAGCTAGAAAAAATAATCCTAAAATTTGCATGGAACCACAAAAGACTTGAAAAGTCAAAGAAATCTTGGAAAAGAACAAAGCTAGAGGTGGTTTCATAATCCAAGAGTTCCTCTTTTTTTTTTTTTTTTTTTTTTTTAGATTTTACTTGAGAGAGAGAACACATGTGAGGCATGTATTCTCACCCCACATGAACAGGGGGTGGAGCAGAGAGAGAGGAGAAGCAGACACCCTATTGAGCAAGTAGCCCAATGTGGAACTAATCCCAGGACTCTGGGATCATGACCTGAGCTGAAGGCAAATGTTTAACCGACTGAGCCAATGAGGTGCCCACAATCCCAGGTTTCAAAATATACTGCAAAGCTTCAAAATTGTGTTGGCATAAAAAAGGCACATAAATAAATGAAACAGCATAGAGAGTCCAGAAATAAACCCATACTACATGGTCAATTAATCTACAATAAAGGAGGCAAGATGTATGATGGGGAAAAGATAGTCTTTTCAACAGATGGTGTTGGGAAAACTGGACAAAATGCAAAACTCATTCTTGCAACTGAATGAAACTGGATCACTTTCTTATACCATACACAAAAATAAATGCAAAATGGATTAAAGTTCTAAAGGTGAGCCCTGAAACCAAAAAATTTCTAGAAGGAAACAAAGCCATAATTTCTTTGACAGTAGCCATGGAAACATTTTTCTACCTCAGCCTCTTCTGGCAAGGGAAACAAAAATAAAATTAAACTACTAGGACCATATCAAAATAAAAAGTCTTTTCACAGCAAAGGAAACCATCAACAAAATTATAAGGCAACCTACTGAATAGGAGAGGATATTTGCGAATGATATATCCAATAAAGGGTTAATATCCAAAAAATATAAAGAATTTTTATGACTTAATACCAAATAAAACCCCCTAAAATAGTTCAATTAAAATACACAGAGGGGAAATAAAGATGGCCATGGTGTAGGAGAACCATAGGATCATCTCATCCCATGAACACAATTAGGTAACTATCAGATCATCCTAAGTACCTCAGAAGTCAACCTGAAAATGGACAGAAGAAACTGCACAAATAAAAGGAGAGAAGAGGACACACTGAAAAAAAAAAAAAAGAAAGAAAAGGAAGTGCAGAGATTGGTTTAGGGGAGAAACAGGAGTGTTGTAGAGGTGAGGGAGCCATGATTGTGGAGAAGGGTGAGAGTGGGGGCAAACGGGGGAATGCACATGGTGAAGATTTTCCCAAAGCTATTGACCTGGAGATTGAGAGGGGCTGAATTTCTTGAGATCTTGCAACAGTAGGGCTTAAAATCTAGAGTTTTAAAAGCATGTTCGACTGGGATAAAGCCTAGAGGGCATTGCCCTGCTCCTGGAGAAAAGGCAGGCAAACAACCTGGGGACAGATAGTATGAAAACAGACAGTCTGAAAAACGCCTGGGGCACATAGTGGGGAAAGTGTTCACTCCTCTTGGAGTGTGTCCCTGAGAGGCAGCATTCACAGAGATGATTCTCCAGAAACTTAGGAGCCATCTGGCACGATTTTCCTTTCCTGCCCCTCAGCATAAACACAGAGCCACTTGAGTTTAAAAAGAATTAATCAGAGGTAAAGAATACAATAAATCAATTTGGAAACAGGTTTGATGCAATGAATAGTGGGCTGGAAGAAGCAGAGGAATGAATTAGTGAACTAGAAGGCAAAATAATGGAAAAGAATGAAGCTGAACAAAAGAAAGAAAGACATATTATGCAATATAAGATTAGACTTAGGGAACTCATTGACTCAAACATAATAATATTCATGTTATAGGAATTCCAGAAGAAGAAGAGAAAAAATTTATATAAGGAAATAGTAGATGAAAACTTCTCTAATCTGGGGAAGAAAACAGACCTCCAGATCCAAGAGGCACAGGGAATTCCCATCAAATCAACAAAGGAGGCCAGTACTAAGACATATTGTAATCAAATTCACAAAATATAATGGTAAAGAACAAAGTCTTAAAAGCAGCGAGACACAAAAAGTCCTTAACTTTCAAAGGAAAATCCATGAGTCTAGCTGGAGATTTCTCAACAGAAGCTTGGCAAGACAGAAGGGAGTGGTGTGATGTATTAAAAGTGAATGGGGAAAATCTGCAGCCAAGAATACACTATCCAGCAAGGCAATCGTTCAGAGATAAAAACTGAAGGAGTTTGTGACCACCAAACTAGCCCTGCAAGAAATATTAAAGAAGGTTCTTTGAATCCAAAGGAAAGACCAAAAGTGAGAAAGACAAGAAAGGATCAGAGAAAATCTCCAGAAAAAAAAAAGAAAAAGCAAGCATGACTATGGCAATAAATCCATATCTATTAACAATTACTTTGAATGTAAATGGACTAAATGCTTTAATCAAAAGCTATAAGATGTCAGAATAGATTAAAAAGTATGATCCATCTATATGCTGCCTATAAGAGACTCATTTTAGACCTAAAGCTATCTGCAAATTGAAGGTGAGGGAGTGGAGAAACATTTATTACACAGTGAAAGTCAAAGGAAACTGGAGTAGTAATACTTGTATTGAACAAACTAGACTTTAAAAACAAACTGCAAAAAGAAACAAGGGAGGGCATTATATAATCATAAAGGAAACAATCCAACAAGAAGATATAACAATTATAAATATTAACGCACACACCATGGGGTACCCAAATATATAAAACAATTAATAGCAAACATAACAAGACAGGGATGTCCACTCTCACCACTGTTAATTAACAGCGCTGGAAGTCCTAGCCTCAGCAATCAGACAACAAAGAGAAATAAAAGGCATCCAGATAGGCAAGGAAGAAGTAGAAATTTCTTTATTTACCAAAAAAAAAACAAAAAAACAAAAAAAACCCCCCCACACACAAAAATACTAATTCAAAGGGATACATGCATCCTGGTATTTATAGCAGCATTATCTACAAGAGCCAAATTATGGAAACTGCCCAAGTGTCCATTGATTGATCAATGGGCAAAAATGATGGGCTTTCATAAAAAGAATGACATCTTGCCATTCGCAATGACATGATGGAGCTAGAGGGTATTATGGTAAGTGAGATAAGTCAGGCACAGAAAGACACGCACTATATGATCTCACTCATATGTGGAATTTAAGAAACAAGTGAGCAAAGGAAGAAAAAAAGGAGAGGAAGAGGCACCTCGAGAAACAGACTCTTCACTGTAGAGAACAAACTGAGAGTTACCAAGGGGAGGTGATGGGGATTAGGGATTAAGGGAGGGGGATTAGGGATAGTTACCAAGGGGAGGTGATGGGGATTAGGGATGGGGATTAGGGATTAAGGGATGGGGATTAAGGATTAAGGGAGGATGGGGATTAAGGGAGGCAGTCGTGATGAGCCCTGGGTGATGTCTGGAAGTGTTGGGTCACTAAACGGTACACCTGACACTAACATAGAGTAATATCTCACTCTATGTTAATTAACTGGAATTAAACTAAAAACTTAAAAAAATGCACAGAAGACATGAATAGACCTTTTTCCAAAGAAGACATACAGATGGCTGCCAGACATGTGAAAACCCATTCAGTTCAATATCTTCATCATCAGGGAAATGGAAATCAGCACCACAATGAGATATCACTCTCCCCTGTCAAAGTGGCTAAAACCAAAAACACAAGAAATGACGCGTGTTTATGAGGATGTGGAGTAAAGATATCCTTGCACGCTGTTGGTCGGAATATAAACTGGTGCTTACACTGAGGAAAGCTATATGGAGGTCCTCAAAAAATTTAAAAATAGAATTACAATATGACCCAGTAATTCCACTACTGCGTGTTTACGCAAAGAAAACAAAAACACTAATTTGAAAGGATATATGCACCCCTATATTTACAGCGGAATATTATTCAACAACAAAGAAGACTGAAACAAGAATTTTAGAGACAATTTTTCCTGTTCTCATATGAGATCTGACTTTGACTTCCTTAATCTGAATCTTACATTAGCTTGTTTTTAGGCTGAGTTCAAGAATAGAGGAACAGATAATTTAAATCTATTGCTCACAGTAGAGTTATTGCTGCCTTTCAGTTCTAGAAAAAAAAAAACATTTTTTCAATAGTGAAGGTCAAAGAACTTGAGAAAGGCTTCTCATCATGAAATATTTTGTTTTTTATGTTATCCAAAAAAGAGATTATTGAAAGAAATAAGTATTAGCTTTAATAACAATAGGAAGGAGGACAGCCTGGGTGTCTCAGTGGTTGAGCATCTGCCTTTGGCTCAGGTCATGACCTGTCCTGGGATCGAGTCCCACATCGGGTCCCCGCAGGGAGCCTGCTTCTCCCTCTGCCTGTTTCTGCCTCTCTCTGTGTCTCCCATGAATAAATAACTAAAATCTTTTTTAAAAAAGAATCCTTTAAAATAATATTAATAACAATAGGAGTTATATATAAAATGAGGAACACTTGGAGAGCTCGACAAACTAAGGATATATTTTTGTCGCCAAAATATCAAATTAGAGAACTGTGTTCTACTGGACTTTAAATCCTATCCATCCAAACAAATTCTATAAAAATATGATGTTCTGCAATTCAAGGACAGATTATTATGTGACCTGGGAATAGAAGGCAATTTTTTTCTGGGAACAATTTTTTCTGCATAAGAGTTGCATAAATCCTAGCTATCCATGAAATAGCTATTGTGCGTCCTCTTTGCCTTTTCATTTTATGGGCTATTCTGGCTTGTGGAACTACATACTATGTTTTATTTCTTTAAGCAAATGTTTGCCCATTTATTTTAAAACCTTCTGAAGAATGAATGAATTTAATAAGGTGGGCATTTCATTTAAAAGTATAATATCGGCAGTTTGGAAAATATATTTAGCAATTTCCCCCTAGATGCGTGCCTGTAGTCTTAGTGACTGTGGATGCTATTTGCTAAATGAAAAGTAACACATAGCTTCCATTCTGGTATTCACTGAATTTCTTTTGTTTCAAAGGCAGAAATCCACAAAATTGATTTACTAATAAAATGTAACCTAAAGCTGCCCTGTGCATTGTTTGTAAGACGAAATGTCTTTTCTTTTTGAAAGTCATTAGCTTGTACTTTGGTTTTGGTACAAATAGAACTTTAATACATGGGGAATCACAGGAAGGCCTGTTAAGTCATTAATTTTGAAAGAACAAATTCTACGTATGTAGATGAAGAGCAGCAAATGTGGTAATGAAACTCCATCAGAACGTCAGAAATTTAGAAAAATGATGGTAGCATATTGCCAGAGACTTGGAATTCCAGCAAACCTAAAGTCCTTTGTTCCATACTAGTGATATTATGTATTATGATCGTATCCTATTAGGCCCATTCCGTAGCTCCTGGTACATAATGGGGGCCCAATACACAGTTGTCAAATAAGTTTTAAATAACCTGTTGAAGAGGAATTAAATGAAATGCAAGTCCTTAAGCCTATTTTCCTGTGAGGAAAGCAATACTCAGGGCAGCTGAATTATAACGTATTTGGCTCCCTAAGAGCTTTCCAACTTTACTCTGTTCTTTAATAAGAATCTTACTCGTATGGGGCGCCTGGATGGCTCAGCTGGTTGGGTGTTGGACTCTTGATTTCAGCTCAGGTCATGATCTCGGGGTCGTGGGATTGAGCCCCACGTGGGCACCGCATCCAGTGGGGATTCTACTTGAGATTCTCTCTCCCTGTCCCTCTGTGCCCCTCTTTTTCTCTCTAAAGTAAATAAATAAGTAAATCTTTTTTAAAAAAGAATCTTGTGTAAAGATAATAAAATAATTCCTATGGACTTGTTACCAAATCATGTTTTATTAACATAATTGTACAGTATGTATATTCCCCCCTCTTCTTTTTCCCCTTAGCATGAGTCCCTGAAGATTCACTAGATGATTGTTTGTATCAATAGATTATTCCATTTTATTGCCCCATGATTTTTCAGACTGTGGATGTGCCACAGTTTGTTTAACCACACACACATCCATTGAAGGACATCAGGTGTTTCTAGTCTTTTACTATTATGAATAAAGCCTCTATAAATACCCATATGTAGAGGCTTTTTCCGTCAACATTAGTTTTAATTTCTTTAAAATAAATGCCTGGGAGTGCAATGGTTGCATAGTACGGTAATGGGAGGTTTAGATTTTTAAATGATTTCTGTCTTCTAGAGTAGCTGTACCAATTTACATCCCAACTGCAATGTATGAGTCATCAAGTTGTTGTGCATTCACATCAATATTTGGCATTGTCAGTATTTTTTATTTTCGTCATTTTGATACCTAAATAGTGATATCCTGTTGAGGATTTAATCAGCATTTCCCTAATGGCTAATGACGCTAAGCATCTTTTCATTTGCTTACTTCACATCTGTGTGCCTTCTTTTGTGAAATATCTATCCATGTATTTCTCACTGAGGTTTTCTGACTAGGGAGTATGTGGGGTTTTTTTTTATTGGTGAGTTTTGAGAATTTATTATGTATTCTAAATTCTAATCCTCTGTGAGATATGTGCTTTGCTAATATTCTCACTCAGTCTCTAAGTTTCTCTTCTTCCTCTTCGCAAAATCTTTCACAGAATGATTTTGTGCAATTCCAACTTTTTGGTTTTTTTAAAGATTTTATTTTTAAGTAACCTCTACACCCAATGTGGGGCTTGAACTTACAACCCCAACATCAAGAGTCACATGCTCTACCAACCAAGCCAGTCAGGCTCCAATTCATCATATTTTTTTCTTTTATAGATTGTGCATTTGGTGTCAAGTCTAAGAACTCTTTACCTAACCCTATATCCGAAAGATTTTCTTCTGTTTCCTGAAAGTTTTATCATCTTTTGTTTTGCATCTAAGTTTGTGATTCATTTTGAGTTAAATATTCTGTAGATTTGAGATTCAGATGGTGTGTATTATATATATATATATACATATATATATAAATTTTCTATTTTTTTGTCTTCAATTTCATTAATATCTTATTTTATTTCCTTCCTTCCAGTTGTTTTGGATTTATTTTGGTTTTCTTTTTCTGGATTCTGGAAGTGAGAGTTTAGATTATTGATTTGAGACTTTTCTTCTTTCTAAATGTATATTTAGTGCTATAAATTTTTCTCCAATACTGCTTTAGCTGTGTCTCCCAAATTTTGATTTGTTATGTTTTCATATTAATTCAGTTTTCAACTTATGTTGAGATTTGCTTTTTAACAATTAAACAATTAATTTTTAGAAATTTGTTGTCTAGTTTCTAAGTTTTTAGACATTTTTTGGTTCTAGTTCTGTTATTTATTTCTGTTTTGACTCCATTGTGATAGGGGAACATACTCTGTATGATTTCCGTTCTTTCGAGCTTTGGGAGGTCTGTTTTATAGTCTAGGATTTAGTCTAGTTCACTGTATGTTTTGTGGGCACTAGAAGAGAACATGTGTTCTGCTTTATAAGAATTGATTAGATACTGTTGTTTGATGGTACTTTTAAGATGTTCTATACCCTCGCTGATTTTATGTTTAGTTGTTCCTTTAATTGTTGGGAGAGGGGTGTCAAATTTTTCAGGAATAATTGTATGTTTGTCTATTTCTTTCCGTTCTATATATTTTACTTCATATTTTTGTAGCTCTCTTCTTTGGTGCACACACATTTAGGATTGCTATTGTGTTCCTGCTGGGCTGGCCGTTTTGTCTATGTAATTTTCCCTCCATCTCTTTCCTTTGTCTGAAGTTTTCATTATTAGACATTAATGTAGTCATTTCTACCATCTTTGATTGTTTATAGAATATATCTATTTCCATCCTTTACTTTTAAACCTGCCTAAATTGTTATCTATGAAGTGAGTTTGAACAGATAGCTGGTTCGTGTTTATTAGTTCACTCTGCCAATTTCTTTTATTTGATGTACTTAGATAATTTACATTTAGTGTAATTATTGATATATTAGCCCTGTCGTTTGTCATGTTATTATTTTGTTGTTGTTTTACTGTTTGTTCACCAGGTTTTTTGTTTGTGTCTCCTTGCTGTCCTCCTCCGATGGGTTACCTGAACAACTTTTTAGGATTCTATTCTTATCTACCTTTAGTGTTTTTGAGTACACTTCTTATAATTTTTTGGTGGCTGATGTAGGTTTCACAATATACATACATAGCTTTTCAAAGCCTGCTGTTGATGTAATTTCACCACATGGAGCAAAATGTAGAAAACTTAGCTCCTTTTATATCTTTACTCTCCCTATTTAGAATACAATTGTCTATATCTAGATCTACACCAAATCGTGTTATAATGTTTGCTTTAATCTGCAAATATTATTTAGGACACTCTAGATTAAAAGGTTCATCTATTGCTTCTGCTCGTGTTTTTGTTTTACAAGACCTTTCTTCCTTCTCATGTTCTAAAATTTCTTCTTTTATAACTTCCTCACTATTTATAAGAACTTCTTTTAACCATTTATTCGGGTAGGTATACTGGCAACACGTTCTATGAATATGAAATTGAAAATGTCATTATTTCCCCTTTATTCCTAAGGAATATCTTCCACTAGACATAGAATTCTGGGTTGACAGTTCTTTTCTTTCAGCATTTAAAACAGTTTATAGCACTTCCTTCTGGTCTCAGTAATTTCCAATGAGAAATCTAGTATAATTTGAATTGCTTTTTCCCCCTTTAGGTAAGGTATCATTTCTCTCTCACTGCTTTCGAGATTTTATTTTCCCCTGCATCTACAGTTTTCAAGAGTTTAACTATTACTTGTATTGGTATTCATACCTTTGAGACCAAGGGTTGATTGGGTTATTTTTTTCTTTGTCTCTATCTATTGGCATTTTGGGGTAACCAGTTTTCTTAGCTCTAAATCTGGGACATATGAGGCAAAAAGAAAACCAGTGGAGATTGTTATTTCTTGGGTCCCAAGGTCCCTAATTGATCTTTTTTCTCTCCCTCTTTCAGGGTCTTTTATGTTTGCCTTATATGTAATGTTTATGATTTTAATTGTCTATAGTTTTTCAATTCTTTTAGTAGCAAGAGGAATAAAAAGAAATAAACCCACTACTCCATTTTCCTGAAACTAGAAGTACTTCTGTAATATTGTTTTGAAAGTAATACTCTTGAATTTCCATGGTACTCCAGGGACTTATAATAGAACAGGCTGAAAATAGTAAATGCACTAAAAGAAACATGTTTTGCTATTAGATAAACTATAATAATTAGTGTATATGTGACCACTTTGAATATTATATTATTATTTTAACAGCTGTACCTTCCCAAGACATGTAAATAGAAAAATAAGCAAACAAAAATAAAATTTATTCTAAAATACTAAATTTATTCTATATAATGGTATAAAGCTTCTGCTAATTTTTTGATAAAGTAATTATCCTTATATATATTATGGCCATTTCTCTCATACATATTATATCTTCCCTCTCATGGTATCTTTTTAATCTTTTTTTGGTTTAGTATCATTTTGTTAACAATTATGTCCTTTAATGCTAGTTATTTAAATGAACAGATTTATAGTTTATTGCTTTCTCTGGCCTCTGTGCATCTATAACCAGCATCTTGCCATGAATCTCTTTTTTTTCTGTAGAGAAAGAATGATATGGGCTTTAGAATCAAACTGGCTAGGGATAAGAATTCTTGCTCATAACCTGTATTATGTAAACTTGAGCAAATCATTAGTTTTTCTGAGCCTATTGCCTCGTGTAAAATGCCAAACATGATAACATTATGACATTATATGGTGTAGGAAGGTTGTTTGTGAAAGCATTGAACCAGTGCCAAGAGTACACTAGATGCCATATAAATGTTAATGTTTTGTTTTGTTTTTTCCTCTCATGGCTAATTAAATACATATAAGTAAATAAGAGTAGCTTTCTTGTATGTGCATATTTTGGATTAATAAATCTCCCTGTTTTCCCCCCATCATTTTTTTCCCCTTAAAACACTTATACTGGAGGATCCCTATGCTCCTATTTTGTTTCTATTATTAATTTCTGCATTTCATCCTCAGTTTCTGCTCTTATAACAGCTTAATATTCAAATTATCTAAAATCTCTTCCTACTTACTTTACTACCTAGATAGGAAGATATGACTTAGTTAATTAATTAAATCCTACAGTTGTAATATATTTATACATTTCATACAAAGAGAAATATGTGATATAGTAGAAAGAACAAGAGAGTTAAAAGATTAAAAATTCTATGCATATTATAACTATATCATAAAAAGACAGCACTGAAACTTGGTAGAACAAAACTTATCAGTGGTTGTTTCTCTTTTCTAAACTTTCTACTGCATTAGATGGGAGAAAAAAGGGAAAACTTAATATTTCAACATAGAACGTTAGAATTTATCAAAATAATGTTTGTAAGAATGGATATTTGTCTGGAAGTATTTTTGTAGAATATTAGTAATAATTATACATCCTTTTCACACACAGGGTATATGTTCATCTGTGCATAAACACGAGAATTAGATGAATTAATTTCACAAATACGAGTGATGTCTTCTACGAATAACAACTAGTCATTATAACAGTAGTGCTCAAGGACTATTTTATAAAATTTAAAGATGTTTTTGATGGCAGGGCAAAAAAACTGACACTTGGGTAGACGAAAGGTAGACTTGGGTAGACTTTCTTACTTACAGCTTCAAACAAGAGAAAGCAATCAAGTGGAGCCAAATAGGGAGTTGTGCAGGGACAGGGTAGGAGCAATCTGGAGCTGGGGGGCAGTCTATGTACGGCCAGTGGGATGCGGGTAACTAGGTTTCCTGAGCTCCCTGTTGATTGGCTAATTTGAATAATGTCTTGGGCTCTGAGACCTAGGGACTGTGCCTAGTTGTCTGATACCTGGCCTTGGGGTGATGAAGGCAGGCAGGTGCACAGTGGCATGGAGCATAGTAACAAAGTGATTGGAATGAACAAGTCACAGAAGTAAAAGGGGCAGCATAGGAATGTCGTCAATGGTCCTGTAGTAGCTTTGTATGGTGACATATGGTAGCTTCACTTGTGATGAGCATCACATTGTGTATAAACTTGTCCAGTCACCCTTGTATACCTGAAAGTAATGTAAGCGTTGTGTCAACTATATCCCCCAAAAATTAAAAAAAGAAAGTAGTGATTGGGTGTATACTTACTCAGCTGCTCAAGAAGTGAAGCTGACATGCCTCTAGCCGTGGCCTCAAATTGACTAAATACAGTATTTAAAAAAGTTATATTACAGAGACCTACCTGGTTCAATAGCAGGGAATAATTTCCAGTTATTAGTTGTGATTTCCTGTTGAAAATACCATCGTGTACCTGATAATATTCATTGGAACTATTATAAATAACATTTCAGACTTATTTACCTATCTACTTATTTAGTTATTTGTACTCGCTGTTGCTTGGTCCTTAAGTGATAATATATTTTTATGTACTAGTGAAAAATCTAGTTTAATTCCTCCCTTTGCCTCCAAGATTACCAGAATTATAATAGTAACAGTTTTAATAGGAAACATAGTTATAAAGAAAGCATTTGATGAAGTCAGGTATGCTTTGAAGGACATTCACAATAAAATAAAAGTAAAATTAAAATATTTTATTACCTGAATGTTTCCAGTTGTCACACTTCTCCTTGATTCTTGCTGAATAATGATAGTTCCTCACTGAATAGCTTCCACCTATGAAAACCTCCTGAAATGCTAATTTTGAATTTTGACAAGACTTGTTTGTTTTCTTTGTTTTGTTTGGAGGATTTGGAAAATAAATTTAGGTGAAAAGTTCTCCAAGTGCTACTTTTTTATCTGTGTGATTAAAATGGCTCTAATTTAGGAGAGATAGTCTGGTCTTTATGTACAAATCTGTTGACCATACAGTAACTCCAAGGGAATGATATACAGTTGATTGAGGAACTGGTCAGAGAAAACAGATTGATTGCACAGATGTCCAAAGCATTGGTGGCTGCAGGTGTGACTTTTGATTATGTCTCTATAATTGCTGGATTGACCTTGCATTTCAGGTGCTGTTTTTTTTTTTTTTTTTCAATCATGAAGCCCATAAAGCTTGGTATTGGCTACTCATTGTTGAAATACCTCTTACAAAGTTGTGAAGGCCAAACCTACTGATGTGGGCCAAAATTGTGGGTGAAGAATGAAGATTTATTTACTTGTTTTTACTTTTTTTAAGATCTTATTTATTTACTTGACAGAGAGTGCACAAGCAGGGGGAGCAGCAGGCAGAGGGAGAGAGAGAATCAGGCTTCCCACTGAGTGAGGAGCCTGATGCAAGGCTCCATCCCAGGACCTGAGGTGAGGGCAGACACTTAAGGACTCAGCCACCCAGGCACTCCAAAGATTCTTTTATATAACTGCGAAGTATATGGCATGTAAGAGATAAAGGAGAAGGGTTAAAAAATGCTAAGAAAATGTTGGGGGATGACAGTATTGGTTTCTGTTGCTCCCTTTTCCTTCTCATTATACTTTGCCTTCCTGCAACTGGTTTCCTAACAAGTAATGATGGTAAAAACAATGGTAATGCATTAGAATGAAAAAGTATGTAATCCTATATAACAACCTATTAGTTATAAGGTGGATGAAATGTAGAATTTATATTAGAGATATTTTCTATTGACTTCGGCAGAGAGATAAAATGGATTTCTCTGAAGTGGTAGAGAATTCTGAAATTATGCTGAAAAAGGAAGTCTATACCATACCATCGCAAATGTTCTTCATCATTTTGTCCAGGAAATTATTATTATTATTATTTTTTTTAAGAATTAGGTTTTTTTTTCTGATGTAAAGCCCATTTACATGTAGAGCCCATTTACAGGTAGAGAAAGCTACACTGGGGATCACTTTTGCTGAAGGAATAAGATGAGTTTATGGAAAAAATTGAAACTCTATTAAAGGATTTGTCTGCCATGTGCAGTGTCTGCTGTTAAAAACTTTATGGTTGAAATTCACATAATATATATTAGTTATAAAAATGTAGATGTACTAAACAAGAAATGTGGATTTAAATTACAGCATTCTTGTTCCCAATATAATACTAATTATTAGTCCTTAAATGTGATACTTTCTGAGCATCTATATATTTTAGTTTTGATTTTCAAAACTACATTAATTTCTAGTGAGAACTGATATTGATTCCTTTCTTCTCCTACAGGTCATGAAATGTAACCCTGTATTAGGTGACCTTTTATGTAAGACTGTAATATTAATGAATAGGACCCTTTCTAATTAAGTTATAAATGCCCTGGTTGCCTTAGCATGCATCATTTCTCAATATCCTTATGTAGTGATTCAGTTAGGATCCTGTTTAAATTGGATGAACTTTTTTCCCACTTTGCTATTCAGTTAAAGATCTTGAAGAGGAAAAGTCCCTGGAAATTTCTGTTAGCTCTTCTAAGGCTCAATTTAAGAAGAAGTTTCTTCTGGTGTTTCTCCCAAAATTACTATAAAATTAGAAAGAAAGAAAGAAAAAAAAATTGGCTTTGCATCAAAGACATAGGCGATTACATTCTCTCCTTTAAGCCCTAAAGAACCTTTAGTCAAGGAAAAAATCTTTGATATTATATCCTCTCTTGCCATTTATTTTTTTCTCTCTTGCCATTTTTAAAGAAGTGGTTTAGATGAATAAGTCAGGTTTGATCTGTCTGTAATGCTGTGGCTTCTTTATGTAAATCTGACTGAAAATATGCATTTTGCCTGTAATTCCTTCCGGTATTTAAATTTGATCATGTTGAGTGGGGGTGTGCATCATTGATTAGAACTGGTCTGAAATTGATTGAATTCTCATGAAACTTCAAATTATGAAGGCCAGATAGCCATTGCATTTCTTGGCATTGTATCTATTACCTAACATCTAGTTCTTTGTTTGGAGAAGTGCCCAATAATCATTCATAGTTCAATGAAGATGGGTTATACCCAACTTTGGGGATTGGTACCATAAACCGCAAATAACTAGCACTTGGATCGCCCAACTAAACTTCTTGCAAAATGTCAATGTTTTCAAGAGTCAGGAAATGAAGCATCCTCAAATAGAAACCAAATTACTCAAATCTATTGGGAAATTGATTTTGAGGTTTCTGCAGCTTTTCAGTGAAGACTTAGAATGCTTTTAACTTAGGAGGCAATATAGTTTCGAGGCAGAATATGACTGAGGCATTTTTTTCATTATAAAATCAGGAAGGCTAATAAAACCACAGTGACATTAGATTAGGGCTTTATGTTTCAGACAAAATAACTCTAGCAGTCTGTATGTTGGATTCACGATCCTGAGTGAAATTTACTTAGAAAGGAAAATTACCAGATGGCTTAAATAATTTGCCATCATTTTAGAAGCAAGAAAACATCCTTATATAATGTAATATGGTGAATGTGGAAAAAATTCCAAAAATCTAGCATGTGCTTCTATATATGTAAGAAATGGAGTGATGAAGGATTATCGAACTAGAAGGCCCTATTGATACACCTTTGTGTGCTCGGTGGAGGTGTCAAAATATTACAGGACATTTATGCGTGCTAATAAATGTGTTATTCAAATCTGTTTCTGCCCACACATTCACCACACAATAAACCAAAAGAGGAGGAACTCTCCCTGTGAATTACCCTCCTCTTTCGTGGAAATTCACATTTGTTGTGTTGCAATGTTCAACTTCATGCGATACCATAGGGATATATTTTGATGGAAAGCTCTAAAGATGTGAACATGTTACACAATAAAATTTAAATCAAGTTATTTATCTGGTTTTATGTGCAGAATGAGCTGATAAGTAGTGACTCAATGTCTGAAATCCAATACAACAAAAAAAATAATATAAAAATCTTCAAAATAAACTCGAGGTGTAAGGATATCCATTTTTTTGTTCTTCTACTTTTGTTTATTATCAAGAAACTACAAGGCTCAATTAGAGCTGCGTTTGTCCCCTGAGAATTGCTTTGTTGAATCACTTGAATATGTGTTCTATCAGATTTTCAGAATGGTAAAGATTGCTTTCTTAGTCATTTTGAGGGTGATATAAACCCTGTGTAATATAATGATTAAGATTAATGATCTGAAAAAGTAGGAATTACTAAAAAAATTCCCTTACACACCATGCATGAATAACATATTGATTTGTTTTTAATGTTACTTAGCATTTAAAATTCTATACCGTCTTTTCGAATGTTAGAAGAGTAAAATACAATTTGGAGTCTAAATACGATACTTACAATTTCAAGCATAGATAAATTATTTCGTAGCCGTGAGAGCAGTGGGTTACAGTAGTGTATTCCAAACCTATCCGCGAACTATTTTGCTGTCTCAATCTGAGTTATGTCTGTAATTGAAAAGCAGAAAAACAAAGGGGCATCTGTGTGGCTCAGTGGGCTAAGCACCTGCCTTGGGCTCAGGTCACGATCCCAGAGTCTGTGCTGGGCTCCTGGCTCAGAGGGGGACCTGCTTCTCTCTCCCCCCTGCTTGTGTGCACTCTCTCTCCCTATCTCTGTCTCTCTCTCATATAAATAAATAAAGTAAAATCTTACAAAAAAGAAAACCAAAAAAAAATCCACAAATAATCTAAGCCAGTTATGCCTTTTATGATAAGTTATTCTAAGGAAACAGACACTTGCCCGTACCATCTCCTAGTATTCTTAGGAATCGCTTATCTTTTAAAGTTTTTATTTAAATTCCCGTTAGTTAACATATAATATTATATTAATTTCAAATATACAGTACAGTGACTCAACACTTGCATACATCACAAGTGCTCATCACAAGTGTGCTCCTTGATCCCCATCCTCTATTTCCCCCATCCCCCATCTACCTCCCCTCTGGTGACCACCAGTTTGTTCTCTATAGTTGAGTCTGTTTCTTGGTTTCACCCTCTCTTTTCCCTTTTACTAGTTTGTTTTGTTTCTTAAATTCTACATGTGATGGAAACCACATGGTATTTGTCTTTATCTAGCTGACTTATTTCATTTAGCATAATACTCTCCAGCTCCATCCATGTTGCTGAAAATGGCAGCATTTCATTCTTTCCGATGGCTGAGTCATATTCCAGTGTGGAGATACACCACCTCTTCTCTATCCACTCATCAGTGGATGGATACTCACACTGTTTCTGTAAGCTGGCTATTGCTGATAATGCTGCTGTAGACATCAGGGTGCATGTATCTCTTGGAATTAGTATATTTCTATTCTTTGGGTAAATACCTAGTAGCGCAATTGCTCAGCTATAGAGCAGCTCTATTTTTAACTTTTTGAGGAAACTACTGTTCTCCACCTTGACTGCACCAGCTGGCTTTCCCACCAACAGTGTAAGAGGGCTCCCCCTTTCTCATCCTTGCCAAGACCTATTGTTTTATGTATTGCTAATTTTTTAAAAAGATCTTATTTATTTATTCATGAGAGACACACAGAGAGAGGCAGAGACACAGGTAGAGGGAGAAGCAGCCTCCCCACAAGGAGCCCGATGAGGGACTTGATCCCAGGACCCCAGGATCCTGACCTGAACCAAAGGGAGATGCTGAACCATGGAGCCACCCAGGCATCCCAAGTATTGCTAATTTTAGCCATTCTGACAAATGTGAGGTGGTATCTCATTGCAGTTTTGATACTTATTTCCCTGATGATCAGTGGTGTTGAACATCTTTTCATATATCTGTTGAACATCTGGATGTCTTCTTTGGGAAAAAAAGGTCTACTCATGTCTTCTGCTCATTTTTAATTGAATTATTTGTTTCTTTGGGGGTGTTGAGTTTGATAAGTTCTTTGTATATTTTGGATACTGACTCTTTACCGGATATGTCACTTGCAAATATCTTCTCCCATTCCATAGGTTGCTTTTTAGCTTTGTTGATTGTTTCCTTTATTGTGATAAAGCAGCCCCGATAGTTTATCTTTGCTTTTGTTTCCCTTGCCTCCAGGGACATATCTAGAAAGAAGTTTCTACGGCTGATGTCAAAGAGCCTACTGTCTGTTTTCTTGTCAGATTTTTATAATTTCATGTCTGTACACTTAATTCAATGCCTATTAAAATATCAACAGAATTTTTCACAAAGGTAGAACAAACAATCCTAAAATTCTAAAGAACCCAAATAGCCAAAGCAATCTTGAAAAAAGTAAAGCAAAGCTGGAGACATCTCAATTCTGGACTTTATATTACAAAGCTATAGTGATCAAAACAGTATGGTACTGGTTCAAAAATAGACATATAGATCAGTGGAACAGAATAGAAATTCTAGAAATGAACTCACATCTATATGGTCAGTTATTCTTTGATAAAGCAGGTAAGAATATGCAATGGGAAAAACAGTCTCTCCAACAAATGGCTGTTGGGAAAACTGGAGAGCACCACACAGAACAATGAAATTAGACCACTTTTTTTTACATCATATACAAAAATAAATTCAAAATTCAAAAATTAAAGACTTAAAAGTGAGGCATGAAACCATGGGAAGTTTTTAATGTGGCTTTAGGGGGTTCCCTGCATGCGAGGTTTTACCTCAGCTTGAGCCCTTCATGGGTGACTGAATTCCTTGCTTATGACACAGTGAACAGGGATAATTTTGCTCCCATGGGTTTGGAAATTTAATTCCAAACTTTATTTGGCTCAGACTGTTTTCTCAGCTACTAATCCGACAACTTTCTTCTTTGCATGATGCACATGGAAGTGGAAAAGGGATGTAGCCACTGTGGTATAACTTTGCTACTGAAAAATTCAGGCATGAAGGCACAAGGCATAAATATTGACACCACCACAGCAAGCGTAATCTTGAAGCTCCAGGGTTAGCAGAACTTATAAATGTGAGAACCAATGTACGAAAGCATGTCATACAGTTTTTTAAGTACCAATGAACATTTTTCAAAAAATGTCACACATGCTCCTTATTACTTGATACCGCCAAACAAAATTTTCCTAGTCATTGGCTTTATCATATTATTTCCTAAATCAAACATCACTAATTCTTCTCACGTACTACAGGACTACCCTGTGTCACTGTAGAAAGAGCAGGGATTGTGAATTCTAGTTTGAACTCTAGCTCTTAATAGGTATTTGATGTCACAAAACATACAACGTCTTTAAGCCTCCTTTTTCTTATTTATAAAATAGGGAGCGCTGGACTACTTACTCAGAGGGTTGTGGTAAAGGCTCACCTAGATAACATCATAAATGTCCCAATAGTACGCCAGCATGGAGCATTAAAAAAGCTTAGTGTTACATTATTGAAATTTCTAGTTTACTCTGCCTCACCCAATGGTTGCCCACTTGAAAGGCCGAAAACTCATATCACTATTGCTTTAATTCACATTTACTTAAGTCTGGTGAATGTTTTTTCCTCTTTTTCATGTTTACTAGTTATATTTTTTCCTAAATTGCTAGTCCATGACTTTTGCTCGTCTTCTAATATGATTTGTTTTCATTACAGGTATTAATCTGTCCTTTGTTTTACCAAGTCCCCTTTCATTTGATTTGGATGTATTTTACTGAAAACACCTTAAGATGTGAAATAGTCAACTTTATTTAATTCATTTGTTATATCTGCTTATAGTTTCATCCTGAGGAATGAATTTCCATCCCCAAATGTTATATAAGTATATGATTAATTTTATATAGCTATGATTTGGGGATCCCTGGGTGGTGCATCAGTTTAGCACCTGCCTTTGGCCCAGGGCGCGATCCTGGAGACCCGGGATCGAGTCCCACATCGGGCTCCTGGTGTGTGGAGCCTGCTTCTCCCTCTGCCTATGTCTCTGCCTCTCTCTCTCTCTCTGTGACTATCATAAATAAATAAAAATTAAAAAAAAATAAAAAAAATATATAGCTATGATTGTTTTTTCTTGTTCTTTCATAGATTTTCATATGTTCAATTTTTTAAACACTTGGAATATATTTGAGAGTAGGGTGTGTGCTAGGTTTATTTATTATTATTATTTATTTATTTATTTATTTATTTATTTATTTATTCATTTATTTATTTATTTAATTTCCACAATGCTTATTAGTCAGTTTGCTTGCTGAATATTTTGCTTTTCATCTTTGATTGTAATAAATTTTATCATACACTAAAATCCTGTGTAGCTGATGTGATAACTTTCTTTGGTAAGTGTTTATCATACAAGATGTCTGATATAAACTCTAGGTAGGAGCAAATAGCGCTACTGCTGTTTTCCCCCCATCTGGCTTATCATTGATTGGTATATTCTTCTTCCTTTACAGTAGACATGCTCTTCCCTCACCATTCATTAGTAAGGGAAGAGCATGATGCCCCTTTTCCACATCTTCTGGAAGGCTATTTCCTTTGCTATCATGAGGAATTAAATAGTGTACACCAAAGAATACTTAAGCAGTTCTTTATAAAAGGAGTGAAAGTATTAAAACAGTGCAGCACTGGGACTAGAGATTGGCTGTGCCCTGCTTTAACTGCTTTGCTCCTTCCATAAGGGCTAAGGTCTCTAGCCCAGGCTGTTGAAGGAAATCTCACAGGCACCCCTATGGTGTCTCATCAATACAGTTTCCTTAGTTACTATTCTTTTCCCTTCCCTTCCTCTCTATGATCTCTTTTGTTTTGCTCCTTCTCAATTTTTACTTTTCCAATTTCCTATGACAGATCACCCCTTCCTAAAAGAATAGTGAAATCCCAATATCCTTTTGAGTCTTGAGAATTTTATTGCCCCCAAGTTATAAATTTCAGTGGTTTTTCTCCTTAGCCTTATCTCCCTTCAGAAGAGAGAGACATTTATATAGAGATATAGGCAAAGGGGTATTCTTCAAACCCTGGAATAGGTGGAGCTTTTCTACTCTGGCATAGTTTTTCTTTCTTATTAAATTTAAAATAAAAAAAAATATTACCCTTGTCATGATTTCCTCTAGGAACTAATCCCCATCCATACCATAAATGTTGGTAAAGACAAAAAGTAAAAGTTGTCCTTACCAACCTTTATTTGAAGTACCCAACTGTTTTTCAACGGGACATGAGAAAATGATGCCATGTGATATTAGCTAAAGAAGGAAAAATATTTGGGAAATTCTAACAGACAGAGGCCAGCAAGGAAAAGTGCTGAGCAGTCTTATGTCTTTTCATCACCCATGAAGCTCGATAATCTCATAGAGAGACATGCTCAGATACATGAACTTGTGTTTCTGTGACAGGTCATTGTCTACTTACCTCCTTTCCTATCAGTCCTTTTCTTTTTGACTTTCTTTTTAAATATTTATTTATTTATCTTAGGGGGAGGGAGATAGTGTCTGAGCAGGGAGAGGGGCAGAAGGAGAGTAAGACAGAGAATCCTCAAGAGACTCCTTGCTGAGCACAGAGTCCAACATAGGGCTTGATCCCAGGACCCTGAGATCATGACCTGAACCAAAATTGAGAGTTGGCCACTTAAGTGACTGAGTCACCCAGGCTCCCCAGTATCTCTTCTCTTTTCATAGCTTATCATTGGATGAAACCCTGTCTTTCAGCAGCACCTTCCATTGGCCAAACATCTATTCCAGTGGGCTCATTTTAAGGAAACAGAGTAAGGCCCTGGTAGACATATAAAAATCAGTTGCATTTCTATATGTTAATAGCAAACTATTTGAAAAGGGAACTAAGAAAAAAATCTCATTTACAATGGCATCAAAAAGTACAAAATACTTAGGAATAAGCTAAAGTAAGAGAAATATTTGTACAGTGAAAACTACAAAATATTGAGTAAAGAAATTAAAGAAGATGCAAACAAATGGAAAAATATTTTGTGTTCATGGTTTGGAAGACTTAATATTGTTAAAATGTCCATATTACCCAAAGTGATCTACAGATTCAGTGTGATCCATAGCAAAGAGTCAAAGAATTTTTTGCAGAAATTGAAAAAGCAATATTAAAATTAATATGGAACTACAGATGACTCAAAATAGCCAAAGCCACCTTGAGACAGAAGAACAAAGCTGGAGGCATCACAGTTCCTAATTTCAAAATTAATTACAAAGCAATAGTAATTAAAACAGTATATTCTGACAATATGATGGACATATAAACAGAATAGAAGAGAGAGCCAAGAAATTAATTCACACATATATATGCGATTTTCAACTGATTTTCAAAGGGTGTCAAAAATGCACAATGGAGGAAAAAAAGAATACACAATAGGGAAAGGATAATCTCTTCCACATATAGGGCTGGTAAACTATATATCCTCATGAGGGGAATGAAATTGGATCTTGATCTGACACCACATACAAAAGTTAACTTGAAGTGAAATAAAGACTTCCATGTGGAGATCTAAAACTACAAAATCTTAAAAGATGACATAAGGAAAATACTTCAAAACATTGGTCTTAGCAATGATTGAATGGATATGATCCCACCTGGTTAGTGCTCTACTGCTAGCATGTTCTTGGTAACATTGTTACTTTAAATATTTTCAACATCATTTTGTAAATATAAAATATGCATGTATTCTCATTTATGATTTTTAGTATATTAAATGCAATGATCTTATTTGATTTCTTATAAAATTTATTTTACAAAATACCAACATTAATTTAACTAAGCTTTTGTTTATTTTTCTCATTAATGATCCAGATGTTAGTGAAATCAGGTTTTTATGGAATCCAGAAATGGAAAATGTCTCAGAAATGTTATTAATGGCTAAGTGAGCAGTCTTCTCAGGAGTCCCTTAAATGATGAACACCTGTCTCATCGTTAGCTTAACAGGTTCTCATTATGAAAGATATCAGCAAAATGATAATTGGTGGCATTCTTACCATACCTTTGAACTAGTGGGAATAATATAGTAATGAGTAATTGACATTTAGTTTATCCTAGGACACTTGCTCTTATTGGAACAGAGACATAGAATACAGCAACATTTTTCCCTTATGTTGAAATTACTTTGTCCACAAAACAAAAACTATTATATAGAAACTGTTAAGGTAACATCCTGACTTACAGCTAAACACCAAAAGAAGAATGGAGAATATATATTAAGTTAACATCTCTATTTATAGCTAAAAAACAAAAGAATGGAGACTACATCTAAAAGCATTAATGCCAACTTGCCAGAGTAGTATACACAGACGGGTATGGCTATTTGCTGAAACACAATTTTTTTTTATCTTAGTTGTACGTTTTTAATTCATTTCAACTGTGTGTCGTCTCATTGCTAAACCAGGTTGGTATATAGATCATGAAATTCCTGTACTCTCAGTGATAGGTTTTTTTTTTTTTTTTCCCCCAGTAGGTAATTTCTCTTAGGTATTTACATCAATAATTTAACTTCCTTATTTGTATGTATACTTTCAACAAGTATTTTCCAAGTATAGAACGAGTAGTTGGGAAAAAAAATAAACCAACCTTTGTAACTCTTCTGTTTTCTCCATGCTAAAATAACTTCTGGCGGTGAGGGAGAGAAATCCAACACACAATTATAAAGTAGTGCAAACTGAGGCCTGGCATCCTCCTGTTCTCTATTTAAACATCTGCTGTCATTTTAACTCTAGATCTCAAAAACGTCAGTGGCCACATGGCTGCAGAGTACCTTCCAATACCAATTCCCCATCTGGATCTATTCTGGACATATTATATTCTAGGCCTGCAATGTCCAATATGGGAGCCGCTTGCCCCATGTGGCCATTTAAATTTTAAATTACGTAGCATTAAAAAATAAATTTCATTAAAATAAGCGACACTTTAAGTTTTCCACAGCCATATGTGGCAAGTGGCTTCCATATTGGACGATGCAGGTGTGGGCATTTCCAATCACACAAAAAAGTTTTATTGGAGAGCACTGATCTACAAGTGTTCCTATTCTGCTCTTAGCTGCAATCAAAATTCACCAAGCCCTATATTGACCTCTTGATACCCCATTTCTCTGCTTTACATGTTATCTAATGGTATACCTGTGTTTAAATTTTAGCTATTTTAAAAGATTTAATATTGAACTTTCTGGAGAGCTGTGGTACTACCCGTATACACAGAGATTAAATGGTAATTTTGATTAACTAAATTTTATTATAGAAGATCACTTATAAATGATAAAAAAACAGGTTAATATAAGTTAATTTTCTTTTTTTAAAAAAGTACAAAAACGTACAAAAGTCTGAGAAAGTCATGAATCATATTTTGTAAATGATAAGAAAATTAGAATATATTCTTTATTGTAATAAATTCTTCAGAAAGGAAGTACAAACAATTGAAAGAAAGAATACCTTAGAAACATCAGGTTTATGAATTTAGGGAAATGGAAAGCAATTAAAATATGAATCAAATATTTTAAAATGTTGATAATGGTAATTGAATCTTGGAAAGTACAAAGCACAGAATTTTTCATTAATATATCATGTACTTTGGGTTCGTTTTTATCTATTATGTATGGGTTACTTTTATAAAAGTAGGTACTACTGATGACAGGATTACTTATAAGTTCTTATACTTCCTTCTTTGGCTTGAGATACATTTAAAATGACTGGATAAAGTACTTTTTTAGCATTTTTATTTTTTATTTTCTTTATTCTGTTAACACAACTATTAGATTAATGAGTTATGTGTTGATATCTAGAGATACACACAATTGAGTAAAGTATTGTCTTGGTCACCTAGGAAACTGCATTTCAGCAGGGAATTCTGTGAATATTTAATAGTGACAAGAAGTGTGCTGTCAAAAGTCCTATAGGAGAGTCCTAAAGGGTTTCAGAACTTTTTTTTTTTTAAAGCATCTTATATCCAGCTCAAGAAATTAAGAACATTTTGTGGAAGAGTTGGAATTTGGTTTAAACTATCATGGAAAAAGGCTACAATTTATGGAAGGTGCTGCTGAAATACAGGGTAATACAGGGTAATGATTGGGGTGATGGGAATTCAAGTTGAACACTTAGAATGGGACCAGATTATGGATATTTTGTGTATGCTGTGCACTTTATTCTGTGAGAGAATGAGAAACACTGAATTCTAATGTGACACTTCAACATGAGAAACTATGCAATAAAACAGATATGGATAACATTTCCAATCATGCAAAAATATTATTTCAAATATTTTACTGAAATTGGGGATGCTGACAGTATGGCCACAAGATAGCTATAATATCACCCCAGATTATTTTTTTCAAGAATAAGTTACAAACTAGGGATCCCTGGGTGGGTCAGTGGTTTAGCACCTGCATTTGGCCCAGAGCATGATCCTGGAGACCCAGAGTTGAGTCCCACATTGTGGTCCCCACAGGGAGCCTGCTTCTCCCTCTGCCCGTGTCTCTCTCTGCCTCTCTTTCTCTCTCTCTCTCTCTCTGTGTCTCTCATGAATAAATAAATAAAATATTTTAAAAAAAAGAATAAGGTACAAACTAACAGTTTAACACAGACATGAAGAGTTTTCCTGTGGTATTAGAGTGTTTATTTTTGATTTCCAGTTTTTTCACCTTCTGGCTGAGTAATCTTGGGTTCATTTTTCTTATCTTAATATTGTAGATGTAAGATGCAGATAATAAAAGTAATTACTTCATTTACTTGTAATGTAATTATTACATTTACTTGTAATACAGGAAATGCACCTACTATAGTTCTCAGCACATATTAGGTTCCCAATAAATAGTGAATAGTGCTATAATAATTGTTACCATGGTAAATATTGTCATAGAACACCTGAAAGTAAGGCTTTATGGGTTGTCACATTATGAACGTTCTATTAATCCACCAAAACTTCCCCATAATTTATTTTTACATCATTAAATATGTTCATGTTGATTTGATGACTAACTGATTTATTAGTTCATTCATTTATTCTAATAATAGTATCATCCATTTATTCTCATTCTGGAATAATTAACATGTTATAGAGGAAAATTAATTCTGACTAGAGTTTCGGGGTTGAATTCACAAAGAAGTTACAATGTAAGCATCATTTATTACTGCCCAGGTTCCATTTCACCATGGTCTATTGAATGGTAGACAGGCATCTCAGGTGGAATTGACCCACCTCAAATCCCAGGGTAGACCTGGGTGATTGTGTAACGCTCAATAGGACTCCTTCTACACAATCATTCAGAAAAGCATCCCTCCCCGCCCAGGTTTTCATTTTCAAAATCTGTTCCCAGGATAAAGTTCATAAACAGGGGCCCATAAATATTTTGTGATTATCCTCAGAACACATTTTCATATCCAAAGCAATAGAAAAATAGAAAACAGAATCCCCAACCATGAAGTATGCAATAAGAAAAATAAAGCATGAAGGATTTAAAAAAGAGTTTTGGTGCCTCTCATGTTTGATTCATTGGGATGAAGTAATGCTTTATCCAACTGGATAAATATCACTGACTCTTCTCTAGGCAGAGATGAGATTTATAGTTTGAACCCGCTCCATGGATGTCACTGGCAGTATTTTGACTTGAATTTTGTGGTTATAGTAATTTGGCCTTTCTTGTAAGTAATTCGAGCTGTACTTTAAGCCTGCTATGGAGGTGACTTAGAAGTGAAGAAAGACTTTTGTTAGACTGACTGATAATTAACCTCTCAATGTTCTATGCTTCTGGTCCCTGATTCAGAGTAAGCTAATTTTATAGATGGTGACATAGACCATTTTTATTTTGTTTTTCGAAGGCTCCCATTACCCTTGTACCAAAAATCAGTGAGAAATTATACAGTTTTGTCAATACTAAAAACAGATATTTTATGTTCAGTTATAAGGAGGGTATTAAAGGAAAAATAAAGTTGGAGTGGTCCACTAGGCTGAGAGATATTCCATTACCCAAGTCTTACATAAAGGCTTGAAGGCTAAATATGTTTATCCTGGAGAGATAGGAGAAAGAGGAAAAAAAAATAGGTGTCTTAAGGCATTCTCTACACTCTTACATGGAAGAGATGCCAGTTATTCTGTATAGGTTGTCTGAGAATAAAGAGCTAGAATAAAAAACCATAATTTGGGGGGCAATAAATTTCCAATTAATATAAAGACAAAAAAATATATATAGACAGATTTCTAATAAATTAAACACCAGGATTCATGAATAAAATCATTTGTCTTGTGAGAAAATTATTTTCTGAACATCATAAAATTTTAACAGGGAACAAAATTTCAGAAACACTTTTATTTTTTATAAAGTTGAGGAGATGATATACCCCAAATAAAATTCTTGATATACTTCCCTCTCTTATGTACCCAATCCATTCCTTTAGAGTCTTCCTCAGATCAATATATATACCTTTATCTCTGTGACTCTAGTTAAGCCTCATCATCTCTCATCTAGGCTGGCTATTTTTATGTAATTCTCAAGGTAAGGATATATTTTTTTTCATTTTTAAATGGTTGTAACATTTTTAAATAATATTTCATAACATTTAAAAATTATGTGAAATTCAAATTTCCATGTACAGAAAGTTTTGTTGCAGCCCAGCAAAGCACAGTCATTTACATATTGCCTGTGGATGCTTGTCTACTGTAATGGAAGAACTGAGTAGTTAGTCATGACAACAGAGATTGTGTGGCCGCAAGGCCTAAAATACTTGTCTTCTACTAGAAAAATATCCCCTAAGAGAAAAGTTTGCTTATCCCTTATCTAGACCATTCAAACATCCTCCTGACTAGTTTCCTGGGTTCTACATTTAAACACAATAATGCATTCTCCACATGGCCAACAAAGTAATCTTTCAAGATGTAAATCAGGTCATTTTTTGCTCCCCTGTTTCAAATTCTTCAATGACCTTCTACTGATGTGATAATAAATTTGATACTCCTTCTCCTGGCTTATAAGGCCTTACATGATGTGATCTTTCATACCTAGAGGTTTTGCCTCTTAGACTTTCTCCTTCATCGACCAAAGTCTAGCCACAGTGATCTTCTGTCTATTTCTAAAACATGGTAAAATGTCAGACTTACTTTCTCTACTTTCTGTCTTTGCTCGTTCCTCCCTCTGACTAAAAAGCATTTATCTGATCTCATCGATCAAGAGAGGTCTTCCTGTGATTCCGCTCACGTCGTAAATGTGGCCCTGTCCCATCTATCTAAATTCCAATAACTCCTCCCATCTCTATCATGTCACCCTATCTTATTGTAAACTTTACATTCATTGTTATTATTGTCTTACCCATACGTTGGAGTTTCAGTTTACTCAATCAAGTAATAAGTCTTATTCAAAATCGTACATATCTCCGGCTTCTGCAACAGCTACTGATGTTCAGTAATTGTTAAATGAATAATCTTACATTACTATCGTCAAGGCCCTGAATTAGATACTGTAGTGTAATAGAGTAGAGAAGGAAGATACAGCAATGAATAACTTAAGGAATCTGAAGTCTGAGGAGAAATAAGCGCCAATCTTTAGATTTAGTAAGTCAAGTAATAGGCCACCCGGGCTGAGGGAGACTTCTGGAGTCACATCATAGGAGTTTGATGCCCAGTGGTACCAAGTGTTAGCACTGTGACATAAGGGAATTAACGTGACTTCTTTTCGCTCAGTTCTTAAATCTGTTAACGGAGGGGAAAATATATTTCTTATGGATTCCTTGAGGATTAATTATATTAATATATGTGAAGAATTTTATATCTGGCACATACGAAAAACTGCATCAATGTCTGTTGAGTAAAAAATTGAGTTATAGGAGTGTGTTTTGGGTACCCAGCTCAGGAAGCCTTGCCTATACTGAAAGCTTATCTGAAGACTCTAGGGAAGACTTGTGATGAGGATGCATTGTGATTAGCTTTGTTTTTATGAAAATGGATGTGTTTAAAGAACAGGTGGAGAGAGAGACACATTTAAAGACAGAGAGGCTTCTGCATTATTTCAGAGAACAAGTGATGAGAGACCAGCTTAGAAAGTAAGAGTGGGAATGAACAGGATGAGGCAGGAGAGGGTGGGGGGCTTCGGGGGCTGGAGTAGCCACGCCTGAGTTTGAAATGGATGTGTGTTTCTCTGATTGTGTCACAAGGGCAAGTGCTCTCTGAGCTTCCTCAGTTTCTTCACTTCAGCTGTGGTCTCTATAGTGTCCTTGTGAGGGGTAAATGATAAATATGCAGAAAATCCATAGTACAGTCTAATGCAAAGTAAGTACCAATGACAGTGGTATCAGTGGGGCAATAGATACTATCTTTTTCATTATTCTCTTTTTCTTATGATATAAGAGCTAGAGGGGAGTAAGATGAAAGGATACGGCATCTTGTTGGTTATGGAGAAAGGCACATAGAAGGTGGCTTTGAAATTTTGGACTGTATGACTGGGGGAAAAATGGTAACGTTAATTAAGATAGGGACCCAAGAGGAGCAAACAGTTTAGGGAAAGACATCCATGAAGCCACATCTTGAAATAAAGAATAGAAATGCGGCCAGTATATAAAATTAGAGGATTCATTTCTTGGGGGAAAATTTTATTGAATTAAACGAGCTGTCGCAGCATGAAGGAGGGGGAGCAATGGAAAAGAACAGGTTTTCAGGGGGAAGAGTTATACACTACTACTGAAGGAGTAGTGAGGCAAGGAGGCAGGAGTGGAGAACACTGCAGAGAAAGACAGCAAAGGTGGAAGGGCGGGAGGCAGCAGTTATGCAAGCCAAGGAGACATTGAAAAGGAGGGTGCCGCCAACAGGGAAGTCAAAGGGGGTAAGCTCTGAGGAGATCCTGGGAGGATTTAGCAGATCATTATGGACATCTGAGCATGTATTAAGTGAGTAGTAGGTATGGGAAGTCCCGTTTACTAAGAATAAAGCCTTTGGGAATTGCTGCCTAGTGAAAAGAAAGCAGTTAGACATTTATCAAGACTTAGCAGAATTATTATGAAGGAACTGTAGTCTAAAACCCTTGTAGAGCCGAGAAGCTTCTATTTTTGAAGGGATACCCATTGAAGGTTATTTTGGAAGTGAGATGTAATTGAGGATTCAATTAGTAGATGTATGGAAGTATCTGAACTTGGGTATTCTGAAAAGGAATCAGACTCTGATGAGAGGGGGGATGAAGAATAGGATTTTTGTCTTTATCACTTATTAGCCAGATAACTTTGAGTAAGTTACCTAACCCCTGTGTGTCCCTTTCTTCACCTGTAAGTTGGAATCATATCACCTCCTTGGCAGGGATGAAAATGAAATATGTTATAGTCCTGAGCGCTGGCATCAAGACGGTAAGCTGGTGCGGGGTCCTTTCTCCCTGCCTCTCCATGCTCTCTGCAGGCCCACGGCCTGAGTACCTTCTTCAGGTAGAAGATCAAAATCAGTTCCACTAAAAACAGGCCTCCAAAAAGGCCAAGGCTCACTGAAAAGAGACTTTTTTTTTTAACATCCCGATTTTTATTAATGGCAAAGCTCTTCTTCCAGTCACTCGGTCATCTTTGATTTTCATTTTTTCTTTCCCAGAAAATCAATTATCTAACTTGTAATTGTTCATAGCATGGTTTTGGAGTCTGAAAGCTTAGATTCAGATCCTGTCTCCACCTCTCACTAGATATGAGAACTCGGGCACGTTATTTAACCTCTCAGAAGCCCCATTTCCTCATCTGTGAGATGTAGGTAACATTAGTATTTATAATTACAAGTTAGTGATAATTAAATAATATAGTTCATGTGTAGTGCTTGGCCTGGGGCGTGACACATAGTAAAGGTTCAATAAATGTTAGTTTCTATGGTTAATATTAGAGTCAGCACAATAAGATTTTACATGATGTCATGCTCCTTATTCCCTGTAGTTAACTGTAACTTGAATAGATTATTATAACAATTTGCTGGACTTATGTCCATCCTGAATGTCACTGCTTCTAGCTAATCTTATAGCTCACTGCTACACCGTAGTCTTTGCAGCTTAGCTCTATTGTATCATTAGGTTGTTAATTATCTGTAGTTTCCTACAGAATATGTGCCATATTTCAGAGCCGCGTTTCTGCCCTCCTCTATAGTTCTCCATCTTTCTAGCTTTACTTTTTCCCATTCCCTGTTCTTAATTGGAAGCTGACACTCACTGGACTAATGATCCCTTTGAGAATCACCAAGTTTATACTACTGTTGGGTGAGGTTTTCTTCTTAAATCCACTACTTCATGTCCAATCTTACCAAGAAAAAACAGCATCACATCATGCAGACTCCCTTGGATGGCTATTGGAAGTAAACTTTCCCTTTTCTGCATGAACTCATGCAACACTTTACTAAACTTCAAAGGGTACTTTCTGTTTCGTATTAATTACTTTTTTTTTTTTTGCACAAGTCTCCTTCATCCTAGACAATTATCTTCTTCACAACACAACTGGGGTTCATTATATCCTTCCTAACACACGTGTACTATTAAAGACTTCTGAGCAGCAATGAGATAAAAATATTCAATATTGGTTATGGAACTACTTTTAAGCTGGATCTGTAAAATGTGCCAAATTGAATTAAGAAATAATTTAGAAGGGAAAAATATAAGCCAATCAATTGTCTGCTGCTATAAAAGGAAGAAGGTTGCTGAAAATTTCAATATCTGACCAGACACTTCAAGAAAACAAAATCATTTTACTGAGTTTTGGAAGACTAAACTCATCTGATAGATGGGCTTCCAATACTAGCTTAAGGTAAAATAGTACATATGCCCCATAATAGTCCTATTATCCTGTATCATGGGCTGCTAATGTAAATATTTGTTTAAGCCACTGAAGTATATGGTGACTAAGTTACTACAGCAATTAGTAAGCAATGTCTTTGCAATATTACTTTACTACTAGTAGTTAATTTGGTATGAATCAGCCTTGTACATATCCATCTTAATCTACTTTCTCATAATAACTAAAGATCAAAATAAAGATGAGCCTGTTTCCATGTGGAATTATTTTAGAAAGACATATACCATGCATTTTCTTCTTTTTCTAAAAAACAAAAAACAAAACAACAAAGTTCATATTGCTGAGGACAATAGTTACTTTCACATACATCTCCTGTTCTTTTTTTTTTTTTTAAGATTTTATTTATTTATTCATGAGAAACACAGAGAGGAGAGAGAGAGAGAGGCAGAGACACCGGCAGAGGGAGAAGCAGGCTCCATGCAGGGAGCCCAGCGTGGGACTCGAACTCGGGACCCGGGGTCATGCCCTGAGCCGAAGGCGGCGCTGAACCGCTGAGCCACCCGGGCTGCCCACATCTCCTGTTCTTACAACTGAAACTATATTAGGGAAACATTGGAAAAGTGATACAATCATTTCAAGATAGTTCACACTTTAATGGCTCTAATAAACACTACATTAATAGCCCATCTACACACTAGAAAACATATTTATAAATAAGAAAGAACTATTTGATTGCTTTCCAAAATTGAGAAGAATATTTGACACAGGGGCAAATGATTCTTTATGTTGATAAACGCGTATTCATTTAGAAAAAATAATAAAAAATAATTTATAAGGATTATCAAAATTTTAAATACAATATTAAATAAATTTTTATTTTGAGATATGTGTTTACCTTTTAAATGATCTTATTATGTAACTACGGAAGAATTTAGAAGAAAATATAAAGTATAGTATATGGATATTATATTTTTTGATGAATAGAGTCATTTTTTAAAGTAGAGAAATATATGCAAACCTCTATTTTATGTTCTCTAAAGACTAATCTTGTAAGACTTTGTGTTAAAAATAGATTATTCTTGTGTTTTGATGAGAAGAGAGAAACTTTCTCTGATATGTAGTTTATAGTTGCATTTTTTATCTAATCAGGCAAACAATTTTAATTAATTCAGATAGTCGCCTCTGTGGTGTCTGTGCCCTTTAGGGACTCTTTTTCATTATGGATGCAAATGTGTTCCTAAAATAATGAGAATGTCATTATCCTGCTTTATTCATTTAGGTGGCCAGAAAGAGAACAAAAAAAATCATTTGATGGTGAGGTAATTCTTTTAATACACCATAATGGCATTAACTTTGGTATTTCTGTACCTCATTTTCTTGATCATTCTTAAACAATGCTCCCCTGTGGAAGACAGTGAAGGTGATGAGGGCAGGGATGCCAAGAAAAGATGAACTCAAAACCTTTATATTTTACACTGTTAAAACCTAGACTGAGGCTTCTTTTTAATACACTTATAATAGAGAATAAGTAGCTGTCAGTCTATGCATCTAAGTTGTATAATGTGTAAAAGAATAGTATAAGAAATTAAGAAGCATTTTAATAAAACGTGATTTTTAAATTTTTAATCAGATTTATAATTGTGAAATGTGGATCACTCTTTTATCATTATTCTTAGAAAAAGACACTTTCAGTGTAGATAAGTAGTGTCTAGTATACTGACCCCACTCAGAAATCTGTCCAACTGACTGAGAATTCTTGGAAGAAAATTTGTCACAAGACAGAACTTCGTCATGTAAAGTTCTCTGATATAAAGCTAATATCTCATTTATACATTAATTTACTCACTAAAATTTCCTTTGTGTGCCTAACACGTGCCAGAGAGGGAAAAAATGTAGAAACTAAAGTAGAGTTTACATCATTGTTATTTTTTTTTTTTTTACTTTTCACAAGTGAATCACCCAATAATGATTGTATGAAAAGGAAATTCGAGAATTTAGGTATAGGAAGCAGACTGTGCAAAGTACAGAACTTAAAAGAGTATTTGGGGAATTGTTACTTGATTATTGACACCTAGATGTCATTTGGAAATGATGCTGCAAAAATAGATGTTATGGAGTGTCTTGTATACAAGCTTTGATTTTTTTTCTCTCCAGCAACATGAAGACATTAAATATTGAACAAGTTTTGCTGTGACATAAGCATTTCAGTGGAATGAACAACTATTTGCCCAACTGTTCTCTCCTCAACATACCTAATATAATCATTGACCTTAAGCATGCCCCAAACCAAACACATCATCTAGTTGCAAATACTGGCCTCTGTCCTGTATCCCTGACCTCATCACCCTACATCTGCACTGGTACAGAGGGTTTATTTGGTCTCCAAAACTCTAGTCTTGAGAACGGCGGACTATTCTTCATGCTACAGCTAGACTGGCTTTCCTAAAACACTAGGGTTTCATAGTCCATTAGTATCTTTTACATCAAATCTGAAAGCCTTTGTTTCAGAAACCTTCACAATCTGTCCCTATTTAAGTTTTCAAGCCTCATCAGCTGCCATTCTCCCACGACTCTGTGTTCCAACCACCCAAGTGTCTCAAACTTTCTTAAGCACATTTGTTTTGTTGCCCTTCCGTGCCCTTATGTGTACATGTGGTGTTTATTTCCTGGTGAATCCTCCACATGGAAAACTCTTTACTTCCAAGGCTCAGCTCAAATACTGTCTCCTATAGAAATTTTTTTGACATCCAAAGACAGCACTGATCTCTTTCTACCTGGAGGCCCAACATATTTTCGATTTTTTCCCTTAATTATAGTGTTGCCATATTATACTGATGTTTAATACATCTGTCTCTTTCAACCAGGGTTCAGACCTCAAGGACACAGACTTCATCAACTCCCCCCCCACACCCCGCCGCCCAGTTCTTGATTTAGTACCTAGCTTCCACAAGGTGCTGAATATATGTGAACAAAATATACAGCACGTATAAATAAATCTTTACCTACACCCACAGCTGCTCCTTTAAACAACTCTGTTAAATATTATTATTACAGATGTAAAAATTGAGGCTCAAATTTATACCTGATTTGCCCTCTTTACATTTCTAATAATTGACTCAGAATTAAAAACAGGACTTCTGATAACAAATCCTAAGTTTTTCAAATCTTAATAGAATTTTCTTTGTAAACCAGCAATGTTCAGCAAGTCATTTAATGTACATATGCACTTATTTCTCAAACAGAGAATCTCATTCTTTTTTTTTTCAATAAGTCAGAGTTAAGCTGAGTTAAGATGGTATTCCAACTTTAGACTATCACTTTTTTTTTTTTTTTTTTTTTTTTTTTTATAAGCAAATTGTTTCTTTTTTTTTTTTTTTTTTTTTTTTTTTTTTATTTTTTTATTTATTTATGATAGTCACAGAGAGAGAGAGAGAGGCAGAGACACAGGCAGAGGGAGAAGCAGGCTCCATGCACCAGGAGCCCGACGTGGGATTCGATCCCGGGTCTCCAGGATCGCGCCCTGGGCCAAAGGCAGGCGCCAAACCGCTGCGCCACCCAGGGATCCCTAGACTATCACTTTTTGATCAAAGGTATGACGTCCTCAAATTGCTTGAAGTTAGTTCATACCTTTTGGCCAAATGTATTGAGGTACTAAGAGTGAGGAAATATAAAAGTAAAAAAAAAAAAGTACAAAAAAAAAAAACAAAAAACAGAAACGTTGCTTTCCAAATGTGTTTTTCTTTGATAATTGCAGTATAGTGAAATGAATCTTGTGATAGGATATCATCACTGCCCTTATAAAAAGGGTCAGAATCCATTTCTTGTTTGAGGTAAGTTACTCGGTCATGCCCACTGCATTTGGCTTTAGGGGTAGGACATTTTTTGGTCTGTTCCTTCAGTTTAATGGGTTTCAAATTCTAAGAAAAACAATCATTTGCAGCACACACACACACACACAAAATCAGTGCTGATGATATGTTTCTGTTGCTTAATGATGCTTCGTTTAGAGGGAAAAGGGAACAGAAATAAACAACTTTTGACTGATCTCTGTCTCTTGGTATCTTAATACCTCATTGCATTTATAAAAATCAGTTAACTCTAACAAACACAAGGGAAATTCCCCAGTTTGAGCAGTAACATAAAGCATACCAATGGAGCTTGTGGGTTAAGATGGTAGTTTCTAAGACATCAACTTATTAAGATTTAACATACATACCAATCATTCTCATGTTTTATATGTGTCAAAGATTTAAACATGGATATGGAAAGTTTTTGCAAAGAAAGCTGAATTTTCAGTCTATAAATAAAGAGAAAAGAAGAACAACAAAGTGAACAAGAACCCAGCAGAAGATGTGCCAGAAAAGATACCTTGTCACAGCAGAAAATGAAGAAAGTCAAATGGTTAAGTCGAAGTGATGGGAACCTTAGTGAATATTTTAACTAAAATGATAAGAAACTTGGACATAACTTTGTATATCCCTGTTCTATTCTTTATTTGGCCTAAGCCATTGCTAGTAGTTTTGGCTATTATCATAAAATATTATATTAAAATTTGGAAACACTGATTTTTTTCAGTAGTGGTAAATTGTTGCTAAAAGTATTTTATCTTCCAGAAACTTTTTGTTGTTGTTGTTGCTCTCAGAATTCACAAGCAAGGGGATAAAATTATCTATCACAATGTACTGATAAAAAGCATTTGTAGTGATGCTCAAACAAAGATTATGGCCATGGAAAATAATATCTCATAGGGAAAAAATAATGAAAACAAACTATTCCATAATTATTGGCACAATGCACATAATTCCATTCCTTTTTGTGATAACATCTTTTAAAAATATCTATTAAAGCAAAACTAATAAAATAACACAGGATTACAGAACCTTACATTTGCTAAAAAATATTTTAATCAAAATATCCTGAGAATATGATGAATTAAAAAACATATTTTCATTTCTTCCCTTTAAAAACAGTACATTGGTGAAGTGATTTTCAGAAAGGTTTTAGCTAAGAAAATATGTAAAGTGACAGAGAATTCAAACAATGAATCACTTTAGTTTCACCTGCCATTTCCCAACTTTTTAGTGCTAAGAGCCTATTGATCCAGTATTCATCTGCATCAAATTCCAGTCTTTTCAGGACTCTGACTTTGTTACTGAACTTGCCCACTTGGCAAATGTCTAAAATACAGTTCTGCTAATGTAATTCCTGTTGAACCATTCTTGTTCTATCTACTCGGCTGTGGTGTATTAGGATCTGCTGAAGTGAAATATGAGGGAAAATGCAAATGCAGAGAACCATATGGTATCGAATATACATAATATCTATGTGAATATTGGATTGACCTTCTTTTGGGTCAATACTTTTTTTTTCTGACAGTCTGAAATAGCTGATTCATTGGTAGAACTGATGGTGTAGTAATTGGAAGAAACAAACCCAATGCAGTAGTTGTGGTATTTTAATTGCTATTTTTAGTTCTATTAAAAATAAAACAAAATAATTATTTAGTGTTCTGGCACATTGTGAATGAATGAATTTTAAAGATATCATAATAGGCAACGTTAAGGAAAACACTTTGGGAATAAACAGGAAAATACATTTGGGTTCCTTGCAGAACTATAGTATGACCTGTTAACACAAATAATTGCCCTCACCAGTCCTATACCTAGAGCAGATGCCTTTTACTTCACTAGCTACTTGGAAAACAAAACAAAAACAAAGGCAAACCAAAATGAAAATGACCAGGAAGAGGAATCCAATGGGCAGAATTAAAACATCCCAACAAGTAGATGAAAGAGTTTTTGACCTTTTAAAAAATATCATCTCTAAATATTCGGAGCACTGTCACCTCTGTCACCTGTGTCTTTGGACTTGATGCATCAGTACTTTTCCTCCATTAGAATGGAATGGGAAAGAGAGTTTGAATGAACAATCCCTAGCGGTTAGGGTGAGCCATAGCAGTGACCGCTTTTGGTATTACTTATGTTTCATTTGCTTCTAACTAAGCTGTAAATCCTTTGTTCTTAATTTACAGATTTGAAATTCATGAGCTTTTCAACATCTCCACATCAGGACAAATAACCCCCCTGCTGTTAAAATCACTTGCATAATTTATAGCTTTTAAAATTGGAATAGCATTATTGCCTCTTTTGCAATTACCCGGTAGTCAAGCCTATCACCTCCTTGAAAAGTCTTTAATTTTTCTTGATTCTTAATAATTTCTACACTTCTGATGGGTTTATTTGAATATCTCGGGATGACACAGCAATCTAGTCTTATCTACATGAGAGTTTGGTGGTATACTATATCCAGATAATGTTCAAAGTCATTTTTCCATCCTTTAGAACATTATAGAATGAGTCTAAATGATTCCTTACTTGAGAGTCCTTCAAATATTTGAAGACAGCCATAATTTCTCCTTTATCCCTGCTTTAAACTAACATCCTCAGTTTTTTTCTACTATAATAAAATAATTTCCAGAGCCCTCATCTTTCTATCTACATTCTTTCTTTAGTGATTAACTCAAATAATTTAAGAAAAAAAAAGAAGATAGAAAAAAAATTTCCAAGATCCCTCCAGTCTTTCTCTATTTCTTTGCTATTTAAATACATATGTGGATGAAAAAGAAAATATTTTGCTTTCTAATCTCGATCTCTTAGATATACAATAGTTGACAATTTCAGTTGGATTCTTCCATATCATCTTTACTTATTCAAACATGTGGAAACACACACACACACACACACACACACACACAGATGGCACAATTTAGAGTTTTGTTCTATTTCGAAGAAAAAAGAGAACTTGTTATAATTTTGCTATGCCATTTTTTCTACAAAAACCTCATCACTCGTAGCTCTCTTTTCATTACACTCAAATTTGTCAGTGAATCTCTTGAAATGTTATACTTAGAACTAAATATAAATTCAGATATAATTAACTTTTATTAAGCATTTACTAGATACCAGGAACTGTGCTTGGTGCTTAAAATGTTATCCCATATTAATTTTCAACACGATATAAAAGACAGTATTCCAATTTTATATATAAAGAAATATTTTTAGAGAGATTAACTAAATTGCTGAAGGTCACTCACAAAAAGTCAGTTGCAGAGCTGTGTATCTATTTCCTTATATATTCCCCATCTTGGTTTAGAGAGTATTTCAGATTTTTTTCAGGGTAAACAAATACAATCATTGAGCTTAAATGTGAAAAATAAAATAGGAAAAAATAAGAAAAATAATCAAGATTGATAATATAAAATTAAGTCAGGAATAAGGCTAGTTTTTTAAAAACTAAGGTGTTCTTATTGTATATGGGCTGCAGATTTGGTACAGATATTGGGCAATAAGACCATGAACAGCTATTAAGTTCATAAAGATATGATATAAGGAGAATTTTTATTTTTAAGATTTTATTTATTCATGAGAGACACACAGAGAAAGAGGCAGGGACACAGGCAAAAGGAGAAGCAGGTTCCCTGCAGGGAGCCCGATGTGGGACTCGATCCCAGGACCATGGCATCATGCCCTGGGCCAAAGGCAGATGCTCAACCACAGAGCCACCCAGGTGTCCTCAAAAGAACTGTTTCTAAAAATACGGTTAAAATTCTGCTGTGACCTCAGAAATTATAAAAAATATAATGATAAATTATAGGGTTTTTATTTATAGCGCCTCTTGATATGGTGCATATCCTAACACCAAAGCCCAGCGATTTTCTAAAACCAAGAATTTTATGTTTTGGATACCCAGAGCTCTGTTTCTTTGTTGCTTTACTAGATCTATGGTAGAGTTTAGAATATCTAGGGGAATACGTGGCTTGCAAGTCTTTCCGGTAATCCTGTCTGTGGGTCTATCTAACCACTGTATCTATCTATATTATATCTATATCATCTATATCGATCTATATTATCTATAACCAGCAGCTCTACTGCAGCTATCTGAGAAAATTCAGCCAGGGTTCTTGTTCTTGCTACATCTGCTCTAACCTGCATGATTTGATTGGGAAACATGACCTCAATCTGTGCCTGGTGTTCCCATCAGTCCTCGAAGAGTACAGGCTTCATTAAGTTACTAAATGAGCTTCCTTGAATGGGTCTTCCCAGACATCTACCTGACCATCGGAAAAATGGTAGCTTTTTCTATGTAAAATAAAATAAAACGAAACAAAAATAGAATAAAAACTTCAAAAATTGTAATTGAACTTGAGATAATCATTGATAATCATAAGGTAGTGGTTAAAATTATATGTCATTACAAGGGCAGCTATTATCTTTGGGAGTTAAGTACGGGCCATAGGCCAGGGAGTAAAACTGTGATAAACCTAATCTTATTCCAACTCCAATGCTCTTTGAAGTCTGTCTGTAAATGTACATTTTCTGGTGCAGAGTATGGAGGGATAATTATTTGAATTGATTAGGCAATTATGACTCGATCAATAGTGACTGAGTTTATCATGACTGGTTAAATACGCTCAGCCTAAATTACTTCTCCCCCACTTTATTTCTATGACTTCTCCCAAAACCTCACCCTCCCAGAAGAAATAAAATACAACATGGCTTCCCATTTTAAATTCTTAGAACCCAGGATACAAATAATAGTAAGTAATCATAAAATGTTGTAAGAAGTGGGCATTCCCGGGACCACACATCTGCACAAAAGAGTATGGCCTGAGGGAGTGGGAAATGAACTGCTGTAGTCGTTCTGCTGCCTACTGCCCTTGTTCCAGGAATTTCATTGCCAGGCTTGCTGCAAAGTCAGAATGCATGATTTTTTACATTAAGAATCTCTGTTAGTGACAGCAGCAGCAGGGAATCTTATATAAGCCAGTCCTCTGTGAGGGGAATGACATGCTGATACTGAAGGCCGCTCTAAATGTTGCCAGTAGCTGTTGTTCTTGGAGAGAAATGGTAAGAGTGGTTAAGACTAGAATTCTCTATCCCCTTTGCAGAAAACGATGGAGCAATTCATCTCCATCAGCACAGACACTGGAAAGGCAGGAGATCTGACATGAAATAAGAATCAGGTTTACCCTGGAACTTGCCTGAAATGGGAGGACTCAGTGGTGATTCCGAGGGCCTACAAATGACTAGAGGCATACGTTGGTGTCTCTATAGGCAGGCCTTGGCAGGGATGGCGCGGTCAGCAAAGAGGAGAAAATACGCAGCTGAACACAACATCTAAGCCAAATTCCAGATGTCATTTGTAGAATGTCGCCATTTAGATCGGGAGTCTCTACAAATAAAGGCTGACAATGTCAAACTTGTTCTACTTTCAAACAATTGAACTTTTGAAGTCAAATTAGTCTTTCTCTACAAAATGGAAATATTGAAAATACATTATTTAGAGTTCAGATTTTTGGTTTGTTCATATTCAACCTGACAGGTTATTAGGAACTTTGTGTATGAAAAAGAATAAATGAAACTATTTGGATATTTGAGATTAAATCAACTCCTTTTGATTTTTTGTTACCTTTGAAGATATTTATAGACAAAGAAGTTTCAATTGATCTAATCAGATAAAAATTAAAGAAAACAAGTTGCCATGTAGAAATGTTGACAGAAGATTTGGTCCTAGTTCTGTTTAGAAGCAGTTTCTAAACAATATTCTGAAAGAATCAGTTTTATTTTTTTATTTTTTTAAAGATTTATTTATTTATGATAGACAGAGAGAGAGAGAGAGGCAGAGACACAGGCAGAGGGAGAAGCAGGCTCCATGCTGGGAGCCCAACGTGGGACTCGATCCTGGGACTTCAGGATTGCTCCCTGGGCCAAAGGCAGGCACGAAATCGCTGAGCCACCCAGGGATCCCCAAGACTCAGTTTTATAACTAAGGACAAGTCACTTTTGTCTCATCTTTCTTATTCTTCAAATGCAAGTTAGTTTTAGTCTGCCTCCTAGGACTCATTTAGGAGCATAAGCTTATATTTCTATTATTTAAAGAGCAACATTAAAAAATATATATATATATATATATAGAAAGATTTATTTCTATTTCCATACTCAACTTTATGTCTCAAACGGAAGTTGGTTTTTCCTCAATCCCTCAGCCAGTTGGGACTTCTGATACCCAGTAACATTTCCTAACAGAAAATCTGACTAACTAATTAAGCCTTAAGAAATCAAGAAACTGTTGAGAATATTTTAATCTCCCTACTATGAACAACCAAGCAAAAGTATCTTGATTTACTATAGCTCTTCCCTCATCATGCTTTTTTAAAATATTTTCATATCAGAAGGTACCAAAATCATTTGAAATACATTGTTTGCATAAATAAGAAAACAAGAAACTAGACATAATTAATAATTTTTACTGAACATTGTTTTCTGTGTACATTAACACCCATGATGGTGCTCATTTTTCTGTTTATTGACCAGCTACTGAAAGATAGACATTTTACCACCCTCTGCCTGCCTTTTGATGTCTTAGATATTTAAATAAAATATAGGAAACACTATAATTTTTTTGCCATCAAAAACTGCTATTTTCCCCCTTAGAGAGCAGTATTGATGCCCAAACTGAACAATTCATGTTTTATTTCTAAGTAGTCTGAATAAAGTTTGTAACATATCACTTAAAAAATTAAGGCATTTGTGAAAATATTTTGCAAGTTGTGAAATGCTTATGTTTACTTAATCAATTTTTGTCTTAAATTCCAACATCAATATGTTGAAATATAGAAATCATTCAAATTGTCCCTGTGTTGACCTTGGGTTTGCACAAAAAGTTACCTCAAAAGATGCAGTAAAGAAAACACTTTAGAAAGGGTGAGAGTTGAAAATTAGCTTTTAAAGAAAAAAATAATCATGTTTTAGTGACTTAAAAATGTCTATTTTTAGATATTTTAAAAATTATTGACTAGAAAGTCAACCAGATGAAATGTCCATTTTAAGGTAATGGATCTCAACCATAAAATATTAGAGCTCTTTCCTATGAATGAGCCATATTGATGTAATAAAAAAAATCCACGGTCATATTCATGTAAAAAATATTCTTGAATAAACCTCACACATACTATGTGAGAAATGCACACATACTGATGTTGAGTTCCCCTTCAAGGGTTTTATGCCAACATGAGAAGGATATCAAGACCACTGAGTATAAAGACGAATGATAGGAAAACCTAATTGCTAAGAAGAGATGCAATCAATGATTGAAATTTAAAGGAAGGTGAGTATACTTTTAATTAGGGTTAGCCTCAATGGAAGAGGGATCCTGTGAGCTAACCCTTTAAAGAAAAGTAAGATTCTGACAGGCAGAGAGGCAGGGTGTTGTGTTCCACTTAGAAACAATAGAGTTCAGAAGTATGTGTGTGCATGGCATATCTGGAGAATAAGTTAAATGTGAAAAGTTAAATGACTGATTCCAATAGGTAAAATCAGTTGCAGTGAGATATAGCCACCAGGAAAGTAATTATGATAAAATCATGAAAAGTGTTAAGCACCATCAAAGAGATTAAAATTTAATTCTGTAAAATAAAGACAAATTAAACATTGGGATTCAACCTGCATTTTAGACAAATAATATAGTAGCAATATGTATAAGTATTTAAGATATTAAATCCAATGACAAATTTCAAAAGGATGAATAAGTATTAGAACATTAGAATAGTTTCTATATATTTATTTTTCAACAAAAGATTATTTCTCATGTTGTGATGAGCACTGGGTATTATATAGAAGCGTTGAATCACTAAACTCTTCTCCTGAAACCAATATCACACTATATGTTTAACTAGAATTTACATAAAAACTTAAAAAAAAGATACTATTTCTCAGCTTATAAATTTAATAGTTTAATGAAACTTCAAAAATATATGTTTTAATTTAGGAGAATATATTAAGGTATTTCTTGTGAAATCAAACATTGACATAAAAATATACAGAAGATACACTAAAAAAAGGCTAAGGGCGCAATACTAAGTTGCTACGGGTCATGTCCATTACATTAAAAACAAAATATCATTACAACAAAATAAAGCCAGATTTATTGCAAAAAAAAAAATATGGTTTTAAAGCACTGGCGATCTGTGAGCGTAGAGGATTAATTGAAAGGAAAGCCAGTCATTTCCTTGTCTAGGCTCAGTGCTGGATTCCAGTGGGGCTGACAGCTGACCTTGCTCATTCAGCGCAGTGTTGCTGGGGCAGTGGAAAGGAGCACGGGTTCTGCTGGGTGCTGAGCACAATATGGACAATTTGGATCCCTGAGCAAGGCCAGCCTTTTCCCATCACACATGCGCTGCAGTCTGGATCTTGGAGGAGGTAGGGGGCTCTCAGAAAGTGGACTTGAAATTTCCTATAGTCTCCCACTACTAAGGAATCTAAGTTCCACTTCAGGAATCGCACCTGCTTCAAACACCTGGTTAGTCGCCTCTTCAGAATACTTAGCAAACTTTAACGCACTGTGGTAAGCCCCAAAGAGCAAAGCTCACAACCTCAGAAACAAAGACTAAATCTCTTCCAAACACTGTCTGAGGAATTAAAAATAGCCAGGCTCTTATTTCTTCCCAGCCACGGGAGGAAAATGCCTGAGGCTCAAGGGAGAAGCAGCAGCTGAGCAGGTGAGCTCACCTGATGCCTACCTCGTCTGTGTCCCCCAGGAAAAGGGAAGCCTGGGTTGTTTCCTGCTTTGGCAATTGTGAATAAAATTGCTCCAAATCTTTGCAGATGTGTCTTTGTGCGGACACGACTTTTCACTTCTTTTGAAGAAACATCTAATGGTGAGACTGGGGTCGATGTACTAAGTGTATGTCAGGCTTTATAAGAAGTTCCAAACTGCTTTCCAAAGTACCTCTACCACTTGGCATTTATATTAGTAATACATGAATTTGCTAGCCGTTCTGCATCTTTGCTACCACTTGATATTCTCTTCACATTAGCCATTCTCATGGGTATATATATTGGTATCTCCTTGTGATTTAATTTGCATTTCTCTGATAATTAGTGATGTTGAGGATATTGATATGCTTTTTTAAAAAAAATATTATTTATTTATTTATTCATGAGAGAGAGAGAGGCAGAGGGAGAAGCAGGCTCCATGCAGTCCCCCCGATGTGGGACTCGATCCGGGTCTCCAGGATCACACCCTGGGCTGAAGACAGGTGCCAAATCGCTGAGCCACCCGGGCTGCCCTTGATATGCTTTTATATGCCATTTTAAGAGGTCTTTTGTGAAGTGTATTTACAAAACTATTGCCATTTGGGGGGGTTATTTATTGTCGAGTTGTAAGATTTTATATATTCTGGACCCTATTCCTTTATCAGACATGCGTACAAGCCCCTCTCCCATCTGTGGCCTGCTCTTTCATTTTCTTAACAGTGTTTCATAAAACCAGAAATTTAAACTTTTTATTAACTCCAGTTTATTCAGTTCTGCTATGATAGTTCATGCTTTTTGTGATCTATCTGAATCACCTAAATAAGACATCTTTAGGAGTGTGGAAAGGCAATCCACGCGGGACAAAACACTGACAATACATCTTCCCAAAACATGACTCATATTTAAAATATATGATGGACCCCTACTAATTAGTAAGAAAAAAACAACCCTGTAGAAAGCATGGTAAAAAATATAAACAAACACTTTAAAAAGTGAAAGCCAAATGGCCGATATACGCTCGAAGAGATGCTCAATTTCATTAGTCATCAGGGAAATGCAAATTAAAACCACAATGGGATGCGACTACATACTTCCCAGAGTGGCTGAACTGTAAATAAAAGAAAATTTTAAAAAAATAAAACAATCCAACAAAAACATACCTAGTGTTAGCCAGGTTCTAAAGCAGTCGGAATTGTCGGAATAGTATAAATCGATAAGAAGCCTTTGGAAACCCCTGGGCCAGCATGTACTAAAGCTGAGCACACAAAGACTCTGTGATTCATCAGTTCCTTTTCCACGTGAACAACCAACAGAAATATGTAGAGTTGAGTTGGCTGAGTGTTGCCTTCTGCTCAGGTCATGATCCTGGAGTTCTGGGATCAAGTCCCCTGTCGGGCTCCCTGCTCAGTCAGGAGTCTGCTTCTCCCTCTCCTCCCCACTCGTGCTCTCTCTTGCTATCTCGATCTCTCTCTCAAATAAATAAATGAATAAAATCTTTTAAAAAAATACATAGAGTGAAATGTTCATAAGAGCATTATTTAAAATAGCCCAAACTGAAAACTACCTGAATATCCATCGATTATTCCAATATGGAAAAATAAAACGTGCTGCAATTACATAATCATGAAAATGAGCCATTTATAAACACATAAAATATGTATGAATCTCACAAACATAATGGTGATTGTAAAAGGCCAGGCACAGGGAGTATAGATGGTATGATTCTATTTATATCAGAATAAAAATAGGAAAGCTGGCTTAGACTGTTAGAAGTCAGATCGTGTTAAACCTCAGTACGTGGGTGGGTGCTATGAATGTGGGGTAAGTTGCAGAAATGCAGCCAGCATTATTACCAGTACAAAATGTGAGTTTATTTGCATGCGTATTTTTCAGTAAAAAATAAAAATAACTTAAAATATTTCTTTTTAAAAAAACAAAAGACAAAAGATCTTGAAACATTTACTCCATTGTGTATTTTCGTCCCAGTAATGTTAATCATCTGTATTTAAATTTGATAACAATTCAATATTTAAATAAAAGAAATGATTAACATTCAAATACATAGTGACGATGATTACCTATTAAAAGATTTAAATATATAAATTCTTTTGTTGGGAGGGCATTTGGGTGGTTCAGTGGTTGAGCATCTGCCTCAGGCTCAGGTCATGATCTGGGGATCCTGGGATCGAGTCCTGCATCGGGCTTCCTGCTCCATGGGGAGTCTGCTTCTCCCTCTGCCTTTGCTTGTGCTCTCTCTCTCTCTCAAAAAAATAAATGAATATTATTTCATTTTATTCATTCAATAAATAAATGAATATTATTTATTTGAAAGAGAGAGAACGTGAGCAGGGGTCAGAGGGAGAGAGAGAGAGAAGCTCAAACTCCTCCCTGAGTGTGGAGTCCCATGTGGGGCTTGATCTCACACCAAGATCAGGACCTGAGCCAAAACCAAGAGTCGGATGCTTAACCAGCTATGCCACCCAGGCGCCCTTAAGTATGTAAATTCTTTAAAATCTTAGCAAAATAAATATTATCTGACAATATAATAAACATATTACTTGTAAAAATTCTACATATTAACCATTTCTCTTTTCTTGATCCTATTGTATTATTTATATTAGAAAAAATCTAAATGAATAAATTCTTCTCTTACCACGAAAAGTGACAAAAAGAAACCTATGGGACCCGAGGATAAGTCATATTTTATTGCCTCTTCCTTCTCTCACTAATTTTTTACACTACTTGCAATCAAGTGGGGCACTTGCAAAGACAGTGTTACCATTTATCTGCCCAAAATAACATTCTATCGGGACCCTCAGGTGGCTCAGCGGTTGAGGGTCTGCCTTTGGCTCAGGCCATGATCCAGGGGTCCTGGGATCGAGTCCTGCATTGGGCTCCCCAGAGGGAACCTGCTTCTCCCTCTGCCTGTGTCTCTGCCTCTCTCTCTGTGTCTCTCATGAATAAATAAATAAAATCTTTAAAAAAAACCCAAACCCATAAAATAACACTCCATCAACGCTTTGAGATTTGACCCTTTAACTTTGCCTTATTTTACTTGACAGTACTTCCTTATTACAGCTTGGACTTCTTCATCAAAGAATAGTACATGTCCTAATGAGTGACTCAAAAAATATTTGTTGAATGAGAGAATAAATATTAAAATATTAATCCAAAGTAAATTGAAAACTTGAAGTTTACCCCTCTTTTTTCTTTTGGTGTTGTCCTAGTGGTGGCAATTATATTAAGATGTAATCCAACATCTTACCAGGAAGTGTGGGCGGAAGTTGTCCCCTAACTAAATAAAGCATAAAAATACAATTCGTTTTTTGTTAAACAAGTAGATAGAACGTTGTTCATTATTCGTATTTTTAAATATGCATAGTTTTTATTTCAACAATGCATTTGGCAAATTTAACATGGTATCAGTGACTAGCTTTGTTAAAACATAAGTTCCAAAATGTGTTTGTTCTGCTTCACTCAGGGAAAAAAGTTTCTGGAATGATGTTTTATCTTGCTGTGTCTGAAAATTAATTCCGCCTACAGATTATTTGCTTGCGTGCTGAGCAAATAGCGCTTTTCAGATGGGCTACTCTACTCCCGAAGTGACAGAGGGCTAGACCCTACGTTGTACTGGGTTCATGATGTTCACGGTAACTTGTATTTACCTGTTAGAGTAAAGGCAGGATAGCAGGAAGTCAAGAACTTTTTATGGGGGGGGGGGGGTAGTGGGGAATCAACCTTGGAATTTCACAAAAGGTGATGCTTTCTTAGGAACTCCATGTGATTAAAATAGAGAGATGATGGAATATCCTTGGGGAATAACGTGGGTGGTCGTGTGAAATAATCTTTAGAATGTCATTTAAAAGTGAAAAGGCACCAATATTTTTTAAAAGATACGATTTTTGAGGACAGTAACTTGTGAGAACGCTGCTTAACCTTGCATTCAGTAACGACTTTTGAAGATTTGCTACCCATCAGAAGAGTTCATTCTATTATACAACATACCAATGAAAGAATAGAATAAAAAGTGCTTTGAAATTTGTGTGTGTGTTCCATGGCATAAATTGATCCAATAAACTAAGCACGGTATTTGGATTCATCTAAGCACAACATGTGGATTCATCTCTGAGTACAGCACAGCACAATAATTGAGTCTGGTCAAAATCCACGTTCCTAAAGGAAAGATAAATCAATTTGCACTAAAGCTATTTAGTCAGGGAATGTGTAATACAATCTAGGAACATTAAAAGATAGTTGAAAGGATAAAGTATTGAATTTTTTTTTTATCTGCACAACAGCATTCTCTAGACAGGCTGGATATCTGAGGACTTAGTACAGAAAGTTTTTATGGTCACCAAAATGGTAGGTTTTCCCATCAGTTCCACCTGGACTGACATTCCAGGCTCTCACTTACTAGTTTATTATAAGATTGAGATGGACGTTCATAAAGTTTGTATTCCAATAGAAAGTCCTCCCCACAAAACAAAATGAAACAAAAAACAACAGCAACAAAGCCTTTTGACTAACCTAGGGACAGGGATGTGGGCAAACATTAGGTTGTGGAAGTACATGGAAACCTCAAGTGTCTACCCCTTCCTCTGGATTTGGTGGCTAAATGTCTCTGCCGGGAGATAACATCTCACCAATGGTTTATGAGTTGAGGGTGCTACTTGGAAGGAGTTAAAAATATTAAGGCACAGCCCTTTGATCTTTCAAGAAAGTGCTTGCCACCGAGCAGGTGAGGCGTATAGTTACCTGCCATTGCAGCTCACAGAGGCTTTAGGATCCACTTCATCTTTCCTGATGGCAGTAGGTGTTTCCGCTGGGCCCACAACATGGCAGGGGTGAATGACGAATGGGTCGGGCTCCTCCACCCCAACGCAGGACCTCCCTCCAACTGGGGATCCTCACCGCTCCCAACTAGACGAGCCTAGTTTAGTCAGGACGGCAAAGACATGCTCCTCACCCCATTCTCCTTTTTTCCCCGCCATCCTTTTTGCAGGTATCAGATCCACAATGTGATCTGAAGACTTTCCTTACTTCCTTTCACTTTTATTTTTCCTAAGCATTTCCTCTCCCAATGAAACTCTTGCATCCTTCATCCCAACATCCTTTTCTTGTATTTGATACCCACGTGTATATATATATTAGCATTCAGATAATTTTCTTTAAGGCCATTGCATACTGTGTTGGTTAATTATGTTTAAAAGTTGATTCCCTGAACACTCTGTCCTTTTTGCCTTGCCCACCAGGCTCAAGGCAGCCTCTGTATATACGTATTTTGGCTGTAAACTTGTAGATGGCAATGCAACAGTCTGCAGGATGAGCTGTGCTAGAGCGTATGTACCACACCCAGCCTAGATCAGTGGTTGTCTTTTCTGGCATCATAGCAGAGTCACTTGAGGCCAAAACACTACTCCAAAGGTTCTTCTATAATTGGCTCAGGGTGGAGCCAGGGCTGAGAAGCCATGACATAAATCCAGTGTTGAGAAATTATACCCCCTTCTCTTTGTCTGTAAAGTTTGCATTCTGATCCTAGTCTTAGAAGATCACGTCCTTTAGCAGGAAGACACAAGAAAGGACAAACAGAGAAGGAATAATTTGCTTCAATCTCTGCCCATTTAAACTGTCCCTAAGTAAATGTTACATCCTAGAAGTAAGGTCCAATTTTAGTATTTTCAGTTTGCATATCCTCGACCCGTATCAGAACTCCTAATTAATGAGGACCACAGACTCCTCCAACAGTGGGACCATGGCACTACTGGTGTTAAATCTGAAGCCGGGAAACATAATTCGGCCTTTGGTAAAAATGATTTCTCTACATCAACATGGATTTTTTTTCTTATTATCAGTGAGAAAAGCAACTATTTGTTCTTTTTACATCATTCTCAGTGTTGTGCATAATTCTCAATCTTTCCTTTTCCTTGGTTTTGTTTTCTACCTTTAGTCGTACCTGTGTTGCATAAGTTATCTCAAATAGCAAATAGCAAATGAAAAGACCAGGTGTGACGGCCAGTGCAACTCAAGAGGACCTAACCCTCCGAATCTCTGTTCAAACCATCATTTTCTGGGAAGGCCTTGCTAGGTTTGTCTACCGTGTGTACTCATCAACATCAGCACATTTACAGAACCACCAACACCACAGTGCCTGTGTAGTTTAATTAAAGGGAAGAAATCTGTCTTAGTGGGTAAAAGCTATTATTCATAATATTGGATCCTAATGGGATATTTATTAGCATATCAACAATTAAAAATTATTTGCCACTTAACTCTTTCTTCAAGTTTGTATGGTATAATTTGCATGCTAATTTCTATATTAATAACAAGAGTTGACAAATTGCTGTTAGACCGCAGAGATTATAGTGATTTTTTTTCTTATTAATTCAATTTTATTAAACAATAATACACTGAGAAGGAGTGATTTATAAGAGGACGAAGCACGCATTTTTATAAAACATACTGTCGCTGCAATTTTTGCCTAGTTTCAATGTAATGAAACATAGCATGAACATAAATATGAAAAACAAATTTCAGAGGAAATAAACATCTACCTCTGGCTATTCCGTTTCATCTGGATGGATTAGTTGTGCAGGCTGTATACACAGACACGTTGCTGCCTGTCTCTAGAGTCGATATGGTTTTCCTACAATTTATTTTTCATTAACAGAAATACCAACTACAGAGATTTAATTGGCCCGTTATTGAGTTAAAATAAGTAATATTTTTGTAAAATGTTACAAGTATTTTCTTTCACCTAATGAATAAAAATACTGCTGGCATATTGGTAGCTAAACATGTTTGGCTTAGTACACCATCTGCTGCGTAAGCAATAATTTGTACTGTGATGTCTAAGTTTAGGTATAGGATGAAAGTCACAGAAGTGGACAGAGAATGGGCTTGATTCAGAGTACGGTTTTTCTATTTTTAGCTCAAACAGGTTTTTTTTTTCTTAATTTTAATTAGCTATCCTATTTAAAAACTGGAAGATTTCACATAAAATAATCCAGTATCTGGCTTTTCTTAAAAAAGCAGATTTCCAAATGCTACTCCCACATCATCCACCCAAGGAAGCACAGTGGAGCCATGTGTACCTAATTATTTTTTTTTTCCAAAATAATAAAACAAGTCACTCTATGTGCTAAAAGAAACAGAAAAGATTCATAGAGGGACCAGATGTCTTCTTAAGACTAAATCCTTCCTCATGGGATAGTACCAGTAGCAAAGAAATTGCCACTTTTAACAGAAAGATTTCACTTCCCTGAAATAAATTTGGTTTGGATGCCTTAAGTCATAGATTTGATCCCGTCTCCTTCATTTCTCTGGCAGCTCGGAAACTCAAAGCCAACACAAACTCCTGAAGTTTTCCTAAATCTACTCTTCTCAGAATCTTTCCTAAACCACTAAATGGAAACTATTTTCTTCTATTTGCTCAAGGCCACAACCTTAAGGTCCTTCTGAGTCCCCTTTTTCTGTCAGGATTATGTTTTATTTATTTATTTATTTTTTTTAATGTTGTAGGATTATGTTTTAAACTAAAAGGTCACCTCACGGCCCTCTCTATTGTTGAAGAGTGGATGCCGAGGGGAAGTCTTGAGCTTCCTGGTAAGAAAAGCAACCCAATATAGGGGATGCAGTCCGGGGAGTGGACATGGGGGAGGCCTTCGAGAGCCACCGAGGTCTCTGTGTCTCGTTTCTGGACAGCCACCTCCTCTGAGTGTCACCGATTGCTAGTGACAGCTGGGCTTATCGATCAGGTTCTGCATAAAGGCTGGCCTGGCCGACTGGTTGCTGCTGCATCACAGATCACCTCGCTTAGAATTACAGCTTTTCACCCACTTTGGCTGCACTGATGAGGAACCCAATTCAGACTGATTGTATCTGATTGTCGTTTTAACCAAAGTGAGATCTATTCCACCGTCAATAGGCTCGATAGCCCTGTAAGTGTAGATGTAAGACCCACGTAGCCTTCCCTTCTATCCCCCACCCCGGTATCCACATACATGTCAAATAGCTCCTATACTCTTTCCAGAATTTCTTTAATATACGTTTTACTTACCTTGTGGCTTGTCTCTTCTGTTAGAACGTAAGCTCCTTGTAGAAGTTCATCATTTCTTTTTCACTGCTATACCCTCAGTGCCTAGGAAGAGTCTACTTAATAGTAAACACCCAATAAATATGTGATAAATCATTAAATGTAATCATTTCTAGCAAATGTGCCTTCATGCTACATTGTGTTGAAGCAGAACGATATAAATTGTTAAATGGTGATAAAAAGAATAAAAATAGGGTACCTGGTGGCTCAGTGGGTTCAGCTTCTGACTCTTGATTTTAGCTTTGGTCATGATCTCAGGGCTGTGAGACTGAGCCCAGCAATGGGCTCTGTGCTCGTTGGGGAGTCTGCTGAGATTCTCTGCCTCCATCTCCCTCAGCCCCGCCCCCTGCTCATGAGCTTGCTCTTTCTGTCTCTAAAAATAAATAAGATTTAAAAATAAATAAATAAAAAAAAACAAAAGAAAAGATTTTAATGCCTCTAAACTTTTACACATTAAAAGCAAGCAGTGGTATGACATTAGTCATTGAGGAAGGCAGGATGACGGCCCCACAAAAATATCCGTGTCCAAATCCCTGGAACTGGTGGCTATGTTACCTTCCCTGGCAAAGGAGGAATTAAAGTTGCAGATGGGGTTAAGGTCATGAATCAATTGACCTTCAAAAAGGAAGATCATTTGGGATTTGGAGGGTAGGTCCAGTGTCATCGCAGGATCTTTACAAGTGGAACAGGGGGCAGAAGAGGATGTCAGCGTGATACCATGTCAGAGGGACTGTGCCCACAGTTGGTGGCTTTGAAGACAGAGAAGGGCCATGAGCAAAGGACTGCAGGCAGCCACTTGGAGCTAGAAAAAAAAAAACAAGGGAACGGTTTCCCTCCTGAGATTCCAGAGAGCAACGTAGCCTTGCAGACATCTTCATTTTAGCCCAGTGGAACTCCTC